>NC_056735.1:222619011-222835490 GCF_019279795.1 Protopterus annectens | reverse complement strand
CCCCTTGGTGGTGATTTTTTTCCCCTGGCGAATACCTGATACAGCTGTGAGGCATGCCAGATATGGGAGTCGTGGAAGCGTGCAGGGCTGCCAGCACACACATCCATGATAATGCCCCGCGCATTGCACACGACCTGGCAATCGATGGAGGGGTATCCCTTGCGGTTTATGTAGCGTCTACCCTGCTCCCTGGTGGTGACTTGATTTCTATGTGCGCACAGTCGATCGCACCCAGTACCTCCGGTATTGTGCCACACGGTGGAAGCGGCGATATTGCTAGCCAACTCCTCCTGAGATCTGGGGAAGTTTATATACTCATGGGCATGTCGTAACATGGCATCCAGGAACTGGTGTAGTACCCTAGATGCTGATGCCTGTGAGATACCCATTATATCCCGGTTGGCCTTTGAAAGGTACCTGTAGCCAGTATTCGCAAGCTCACACATACCTTTGTGTCCACTGGGATGGGCTCTCCTCTGTTGTCTCTTGTTCTCAGGCATGGCCGGCACAGCTCCACTATTTGCTGTAACGTGTCCCTGTCCACCCTGTAGCGCTCTACTATCTCCAGGTCTTGCAGCCCCTGGTAGGTCACCCTTGGTCTGAACACTCTCCTTCTCCTGTGAGGCCTACGGTAGTTGTCGGCACCATCCTCCGCAACTCCGTCTGTCTCTGCCACATACCTATGCATCACGGCCACGGCGGCACCCACCATATACATATTAAAAGTTCCCCGTGTGTTTACACCCTATGGTGCGGCGTTTGGGAAATCGCGCTGTGTGTTGTGTGCATTCACACTTTATACTGTTGTGCTGTATACCCGGTGATGTCATTGGGTGTGTCTGTGCAGCCATATCCATGGATTATTTTCGGTGTTTTATGGTTGCAACTGCAACGGTATTGCCTTTAGTGTTACATTACAGTTGCCTGCATTGGCTTATCTTTGCATCTTACATTACTGCATCCTGCAGGCACATGGCATATGATGCATTTTATCTGCAGCCGCAGTTATGCTACCTCTGTACTTGGCTGTGCTATTTCTGTTCTTTGTTCTTTGCATTTCTACTACATCCCCTACTATCTTTGCATTCATATGCCTCCCCTTTCCCGTTATGCAGGAGTCTGCATACAGAGTTGACGGCTGCCGCCGTTTGCCCTTCCTGGATTGATTGGTGTTGATTGCTCATTACGGCTCCAATTACACTGCTTCCGCATTTCCTCATATTCTCCGCATTACCTTCCTATATCCATGGTTGTTGACAGGAGGCCGTCACATGACTGGGTTGGGGAACATAGTCATCCTCGTGCACATGCATCTGTGCTGCATTATGTACTCTCAGCGCATCTATTTCCTCACACGCTGGTCCTGCTGCTGTGATGTGCATTGTACAGCCCAGGTTTGCTGGCCTCCAATATGCTTCCTCCTACAGTGGCACACCCTCTGATTGACATGTATCTCGTAGGCCACTCCTCGGTGTAGTACCGCTCGCTTTGCTCCATCCTTACACCGCCAGCTTTGCGATTCACTATTATCTGCCTCATTTGCATGGCATTGACTGCTAATACATGGTTACGGCGCGAACACTGCCACCACTCCTTGACAACCCTTGGGCTGGGGTTGGGCTTTCCATACATACTATGGTGTGTGGTGGCTGTACAGCTGATGTGTATTATACAGCTCTTTTAGGACATTGTCATATTATTTCATTGCTTTGCACCTTCTGTACACATATCCGGGGTTCTGCTGTGGTTTCTACGCATGACATTTTTGTCATTATTTACAGTTTGTGCATGTTTTCTTTGGACATTCTCGGTGCCTTTCGCCTTTGGCATATTGCACCTGTATGATACCTGACATTGACAGCCTTCCATTACTCCTTGGTCATGTTTGGGTAAATGTAAACCATTTTTTGGTTTACATTGCCGTCTTACGCTTACGCATGCCCCACTTCGTGGATCGCTATTTGCCTTCATTTGCATGGTGCAATACCGCACACAGTGTGATTAGCATACCCACGCCGGGCGGCGCAGGAACCGCGACGCCGGTAGTGCACGTGGGATTGCTTCATACCTGAATCGCTCGGTGGCCATATTTGGCTTTATAACGCCGACGCTATGCTGGCGCCTGGCGCAAGGTTCATGAATCCCGGGGCTGATCTATATTCCATTGTGCTTGCTCTATGTTTACAAAATGTTTTGGCAGCTGTAGTTTAATAATCCTTGCAAACAATGCACTAATGCATGGGACAACCCTGTTTTACCCCATTAACAAACTTCATTTCTCTGCCTAGCCTTTCATTTAAAAGAAACTTTACTACACTATTTTAAAAAACTGAATGTAAAAATGAAATAACATTTTCTTAAACTGTACTCCAGTATATATCACATTTGAATAGCTGCCAGATTTTTGTATGTTTTCTCTATATCACAGCCATCCCCACCTTCTTTTCTCATAATAATTTCCATTATTCTTTTTTTTAATTATTTTGTAATCTGTGTTACATAACATAAAATGCCTCTAATTCTTCATTGCCTCTTATTTCCTTGCTTCCAGGTAAACTTTATAACCCCTCCACATACTTTCTGATATCTTATTCCATTGTCCAGCCATCCATTTAACACTTGAACAAATTAAAATGTATTCCTTTCCTTACCTGTCAGTTAAGCAAATAATCCAACCCATCTATGCCAGGTACTGATTGAAAGTTTATGCCTTTTAATACTCCATCTAATTCTTGCACTGCTATCTGCATAGGTACATCTAACCTCCTAACACCCCAGATTCTCATAATTGCATTGTTATGTACTTGCATAACACATTTTACCTGTTTTGTTGTTCCTACTTGAACTTTAATTTGCTTCCATGTATAGTAACACATCTCTTTTCCTTTCTTCCATTTTCCTACTTTTTTAGGTTCATCTGTTCATAGGTAAGTACTAGTCTAGCTGCCCTTGTGGGCCATTTTAAGCCTAGCCAATGTCCCTTTTTGTGTTTGAAGTAACCTGTCCCATTTGATTATAGATTGGAGTTACCCACCCCATGGTTGATAATTATATATTACCCTTAAAGAGAATAAATGGGATCATACCTAGAGCTGGATCCAGCACTTGGCAAACAAGGCAGTTGCCTAAGGCCCACTGGCTTGAGGGTACTCTGCTAGCTTTTGGGGGCTTACTGGCTGGGGGCTGCCACAAAATTTACATTTCTTTTTTAAGAACACACTTTACATTCGGTGATACACTTCTTTATGGGTGCACTCTGTGTGTGTCCACACATGCAGAGCATGCAGCAAAAGACCATGAGAGTTTTATAGGTGGTTCATTCAAGCATTATGGAAGATAATAAACAAAGGTGGAGAACTTATGGTCTGGAACTGGGAAGCAAATGAACAGACAGGTTAGAAGTGTGTATCTCTCTTTGTGTGTGTGTGTGTGTGTGTGTGTGTGTGTGTGTGTGTGTGTGTGTGTGTGTGTGTGTGTGTGTGTGTGTAATGCCCCAGTTAAGAATGGCAGGTTGATTTATCTATTCAGGTATAAACCCTATACCTTGATTACAGGAGACTAGAACCTGAATACTCTACACCAACTACCAAACTACCATTAAAAAGTGTTGAGTTTCAATACATTTTCAGGAACTGTTGAGTTTCTGTACATTTTCAAAGAATGTTGAGATCCAGTGAATTTTCAAGGGCTGTTGAGTTTCTGTACATTTTCAGAGAATGTTGAGTTTCTGCAATTTCCAAGAATGCTGAGGTTCAATGGATTTTCAAGGAATGTTAAGTTTCAAGGAAAGAGAAGTTTACTGCTGCTCATGCTAAGTCTGTTTTCAATGTGTAGCTGTCTAGTTTAGCAAATGACCATCATCAGTATTTGTGCTGTAACATTTAAAAGCAGTGTTAATAGCATACTTTCCTTTGGTGCAGAAGGCTATGAGTTCTGTTCCCACACCATGTAGATGCAGTGCTGATACTGCAATGGCTTTTAAGGCATGTTGGCAGTGCTGCGCTCCTGAGTATGTCCTCTTTTGGATGAGAAGTCTAGTAACTTAATTTGCTGCTGGTTTGACACCCATTCCCTCTTGCAATGTTAATAGCTTACCATTTTTTTTAAATGTAACATGGGTAATTTATTCTTCAAGGGCAGCAGACACTGAATCTGTACGTAAAACACATAAATGTACAGTTGTTTGCCAGCAGCAGCCTCTTCATTAGCTATTGATCTCTTTACTGTGAAATTATTCAGATGAATTTTTCTTCTGCAGAAATTGCATATATTGACTGATATTGGTGGATTGTTATGACAGAAGTCTGAGGGGCCTTTTGTGGTTGAAATGTTCTGTAATGAGTAGTTCTGTCATTATTGGTTCATACATTTTGTTTCATTGATTACTGGAAAAATGTTAAAACCTACAAATTTAAAACACACTCTAGCAAGTGATGCTGTATTATATGAAGAATATAATTTAATACAATCAGGATGGTGGATCAAAGAACACGTGCATGTATGAACAGTCCTAAAAATATGGGCAAGGGGCTTATGGTCTGAAAAAAGGCTAAAAGTAAACTTAATCTGCCACTGGCCAGATGCACTTTCTTTGAATGTGGCTTTCAGTGGTGTTTCAATGATTGTGCAGTTCATGGACAGATAAGTTTACTGATATCTTAAGTCTGTTTTTACTGTGAGACTGTATTGTTTTGTTTAGCAAATTGCTGTCAGTTTTTTTGCTATAAAATTTGAAATAAAAGTTTTAAATATCTCTACTCACTGTAGAGGTAAAATAACTTTAAAAGGGCTATCATCTGTGACCTACTAACAAGAGGCACAGTCAACTAATCTAAAAGGGTGGCGAAAGCCAAACACACTCTGGCTAGGCTTATAAATGCCCTAGGGCAGATAGCCTAGTATCAACCTATGAACCTATGAACCTAAAATAGTATGCACTCGGACAGGTGTGAACAGTGTTTCTGGTAACTGGTAGGAAATAGCCAAGTAATGGGACACTGGAATGGTTGGGGTTTGCTGCTGGGTGGGGACTTTGTGTGTGTGTGTGTGTGTGTGTGTGTGTGTGTGTGTGTGTGTGTGTGTGTGTGTGTGTGTGTGTGTGTGTGTTTGTGTGTGTGTCAGGGGGTGCTTCTGGGAGGAACCTGATCCATTACCCTGCCTAGGTCCCATTTGACCATGATCTGATTCTGTACATACCATCTATAATTTCACGGAACCCATGCATGGCATATTTAGGAGCTGTCTCTGTCCATTAGTAGTACAGGGGGCAGTTCTGGGGTACGTTTTCTCTTTCCCATCCATAGACCTAAGTTGTGCTTGAATATGGAAAAGGATGAGCTTTATTTTATGTGGATGGAAAGTCTGTTTTGGAGCAGTGGTGTCCCCTGTGAGATAAATCTGTCCCTCCAAACCATTCTGTTGATGTTGCAGAAGAGGTTTACATCCCTAGACAAGTATTTCTGATGCCATTAGACTTGCTGATATGTAGTAAATCCATGAGCAGTTGGTGGGACGATGCCTCGTATGTCAAACAGAGGTCACCTCTTTTTCCTAAAATAGTGTAGCTTCTTTTTTTCTTTTCCTTTTTATATATACCCCTGTCATAAAAGTACAGTTTTCATTAATTATTGGTTTCTTTCATGCAATTCTCATTCTTATAACTTCCATATGTTTTTCCAATATATTATTACATTTATTAAAATAACCTCCAGTATTCTCTGATACTTCTGTTATGACACTGTGCTTCGACTTCCTGGTACACCATTTTATATTTCCATTTAAAAGCCAATGACTGATAAGTTCAACAGGTATAAAATGGCCTTATAGATTTATCACTTGCCCATGACTTTTTGATTTGCCGCTTCATTTCACCATTTCCTCATTATGCGGCTTTTAAAACACTTAATACTTCTTTCCTACTTGATTATTTTTACATTTTCTTCAAGCACACCATTCACTGTCAAATGATCTGAGAATCTAACCAACATTTTGCCATATTTTAATTTTCTCATCTTATCTGAGAAAATTAAAAAAATAAAGCTCTGTTCTAAGTCTTCCCCTTACAAAGTAAACTTTCTTTCTTGCTCTGCTGTAAAGTTTCCATAATTAATTATCTCTTGACACCGTGTGACTTCTTGCACTAAATTCCTCCCTTCCTTCATTATACCATAATTAAACTCATCTGCTATAATAATGTAGGTATCAATTATGGCATACATTTTGATGTGTTCACATAAACTTGCACTTTCTTTTACACCAGTAATATTGGGTTTTTATACATTTAAGGAGAGTTTATTATTCTGCAACCATGTCAACACACCCTTTCTTAGTGAATCTCCTTTGCTCCCACACTGTGGAGATATTTGTGATCACCCTTCCACTAAGTATGTATCAGAAACACAAAATAACATGTTTGTATTGACTCTGATATTTATCAGTGTTTCAGTTCCACTTACATGCATTATACTTCAAACATGCTTACTTTTAGTTTTCAGACACTTTCTGTAATAGGTTCATAGGTATATGCTAGACTAATGACCACCATGGCCTCTTATAAGCCTAGCTGTGATACCCAACTCCATTGTGTCCCTATGTATCATGGACATTTATTAGGAGGAGGTATGTTAATTAGGAAGTTTGTACAGATAATACATGGGGGGGGGTATGTTAGCTTGAACATTATTGTTTGCCTCTATCTAGCTGATTCAAAAGGAACAGACATGGGGTGAATTTCTGATTTCCCATCGACTGGCCAAGGTTATGCTTAAATAGAGGTAGGGATGGACTCTGCTTCACATGGATGGGGAACCTGTTCCCGAGCATGGGGATCTTCTGAGACAAATATCTGTCTCGCCAACATGTCTTTGTATGCCACAAGCAAAATTTAAATCCTTGGATCTTGTGGTACTGATGCTGTTCATTTTGCAGACATGCAAATAAGTCCATCAGAGCTGTATCCGAGGATGCCTTATATGCCAGGCATAGATCAGCTCTCAATAACCTGTAGGAGACTGAGTACAGACATCAGGCTTTAAGGCAATTCATACAGGAAAATGCATGTATACACTGGATTCTCTTGGTAGGAAACCTTTGTGGGCATTCCAACTGTTACACATGTCTGGTCAGGTACATGCCAAAGAGGGCATTATACTCAATGATGGATCTGATAAGGGTCAAATAAAGTGGCACTATGACTTCCTTGGATCTGAATATCATTCCATTGCTTATAATGTGGGTGATGCAGAAAGATTTTTATACTACCTTGGCCACATGCTGGCCAAAGGCCAGATAACTGTCTACATATGTTCCTAGATCCCTGACCACTAGGTCAATTCATAGGGATATCTTAGTGATGAAGTAAGTAGCTCGGTGGCAGTTTACCTGAATGGCATTAGGGATGGGATGCATTTCTTGGCAATGAGTTTTAATCTGTGACTTTGACACCAGTCATTTGACTGGGTTAGACCCTCTTATAAGATGTTTGTGTCATGGTGGTATCTATGATAGCTCTAAATTTGCAGTCATCTGTAAACTTGGTCATCCAAAGGCTCTTGACAATATTCTTTACCTCTGAGAAGGAGATGCCATATAGGAGCTGTACCAGCATGGAGTCCTGTGATACCCTGCTGGTGATTGGTCTCTTAGAGTCTCATAAACTGACTTCCTGGATCCTGGCTGTGAGCCATCTGTCAACCCAGTGAGCTATGTAGGGATTTATACTCAGTTTGGTGAGTTTGTCAACTATACCAGAGTGGGGTATTGTATTGAACACTTTAGCCAGGTCCAGGTAGGTGGTATTTCCCCTCATCCATTGCCATGGTGATATCCTCAAAGAAGTAAGCCAGGTTTAGTAGCCATGACCTTCCCTTGACAAAGCCATACTTGGTTGGGTACAGTGTCTAAAGGTTGGCTATACCTTTGTTGATCATTTCCCTGAAAATTCATTCCATGTTTTTGCATATTAGACTAGTTAGACTAATAGATCTGTAGTTTCTGGGGTTGGTTGATGGTCCACCCTTGTGAAGTGGGATGACTGTTGCAGTCCTCAATTATAGTGGAACAATTTGTCAACCAGCAAATTCACTATGTCAATCTACCCATTTAAGGTGACACCACCAATCACCAGTTTGGGCACACTGTTATGTACTGCCTTTGAGGTTTTGGATATAGTTGTAGAAGGACTTGTGGTTGTCTTTAGCCTGTGAAGCTATCTTGACCTCATAGTTGACCTTACTGGACTTAATTTGTCTTCTTAGTTTCCTGTTTAATTTAATTGCAGATCTGCTATCATTATTGGAGCTGCTCTTCCTGATTTGAGTCATGACTCTTTTCTTTATTATATACCCTGTTAAGGTTAGGGTCCCACCAGTGTGGTTTGTTTTTAGATTTGATTTGGGCTTACTTCTAGCAGGTACAGCAGCCTCTATACAGCTATTTACAAGGTTGTACAAGGGCTGTGTTTACAATTCTTCATAGGGTGCTGTGAACACGGGGTTCAGAGGGGCACTTGAATTTTGACAGACTATCACTTAATAGGATGTTGTTTGCTTTGGAATAGTTCTTAACTGTAACGGGATCACTGAGTTGATTTTTATTTTGAATGAAACAGCTTTGTGGTCCACCTTCACCAGGCAGGATGTGACACTTGTGTGTAGCTGATTGTCTAATTGTGTGGAAGGCGCTTAAGCTTTGCACTGCTGGAGTACATTCTGCATATTTAAACCATTGCTCAGCAAGGGAACAGATGTCTATAGTCTTCAGAGTGAGGAGATCTTGTAGGGTGCAGAGTTTTTTTGTTTAGGCTCCAAGCATTGAGCTGTAACACCTTTAGGTTTCTTTGGGATTTATTTGCTATGCCAGTAGGTTTGTCAATTTGGCACTGCCTAAAAAGGCTCTAAGGAGGGTGGATAAAGTTTTGGACAATAGTCAGAAGTCTAGGGGAGACAGGTAAACAGAATCTTTTGCAAAACAATGTGGTTTGTTAACCATGCCCTCTAAGCTGACACATGCTAAATCCCCCTGGAAATACACCAGAATCTAAGTCAATTATTGAAGTCAATCATCTTTCCTTGGTGAAGGTAGAATGCTACTCAGTCCAAGGCACATACCTGTCTGAGATACTTATTCAGAGAGATCAACAATGGCATTCTTCATACAGTCTAGGGAAATACATCTCAGACCATTAATGCTCATATGGACTATGACTGAATCAAACTTGCACCTGTGTTGTAGTGACTTGTCTGCATGTGTAACTTTGCAGTTCCTGACTCCAGATAAACAAAAAAAACAGTATCTTCTCATTGGTCAGTGTGGTGAGTGAAGCATCTGTATGTTATATAATGAAGTCCCAGATGAAAAGAGCCTCGGGTAATGTGTTTTCTTGCCTTATGGACTTTGCTTTTGGCGCACCACTGGGTGTAAGCATCTGTGTGGTGTTTGGTTTTACTTTTAGTGAGTGCTTTACAGATTGCTGTGACTATGCATTGTCATTTATAGGCTTAGGTGTTCTTTGAGGTTTGGGAAAATCATTTTCTATCTCCTTAGGATAAGTTGGTCTATGAGTGTGGTGGACACTATATGTGGTGGATAGAGTGTGTGTATATGCTTGACAACCTTGTTTCTATACAAGATTTTTACCTCCAGTGAAAATGTGTATTGGCACCTCTCACATACTGTGTTTGTTTCTTTAAGGATTAAATGTTTTTGTGAACATGAGACAATTGCTACATTGTCTTAGGATGTCCATATCAGCCAAGATGACTATGCAGACAAGTCAGACTGGAGCTTTAGTCCTATGGTTAACATTTCAGAAGCTTTTAGCTTATTGTCTCATTTGGGGCTGGGGCAGACTCAAAGAAAAAAAAATAGTAGCAATGTAAGCAAAAAAGCACTGGGGTACAACTTTCAGCAGGTACATACAGAAATAAAAAGTAGTGAAATGTAAATCCTGGAGCAGAATTTACAATACTGCCACTACTGCAATCCCAACACAAACTAAGGCACCGGACTACTGGAATGCAACTTTAAGAAGGTATATACATCTATAAAAGTACTGAAGCACAAATCCTAGAGCAGAATTCACAATACTGACATTACTACTGACCAACCACAGATTAAGCCTCCAGACTATATAGAAATATATCATTGAGCAATCAACGTGTTATAAAGTATTTCTGTTAATAGATGAGTGCATACTCTGAAGAAATCTTGGTTAATGCAAGAGGATAAAAGCGTTTAGTATTATATGATTGTTGAATGTTATTAAAGTCAATTAACTTCACTATCACCACAGTTTTTGTTTTTTGGTGTATTTTGGTTATTTGTCTGATTAAGTACTGCAGCCCAATTTTATGTTTGTCAGTAAATCTACAACAGGACACACACCCCTGGATTTACTAAACTTCCATGCAGGACTAGCTTAATCCTGCAAAGAAGTGCCCGTTTAGGAGCAGGATGTCTGCATGCAATGTATATTAACAAGGTGCACTGCCTGAGTTCCTAGGCTTACATGGAGTTTGTACGAGTGCAGGGGGCGTGTCTGAGAGCAGAGCTCTCAGAATAAACATGCCACTGCAATGTAGAACAGGAGAAAGGGGTAAGGAAGGAGTGAGACTACTCATAGGTGCCCGCATATACCCACCAACAGTCCCCTATGTGTACAACAGCAACAGTACATAAAAATAAAATGAAGAAACCTGTTTTTTTTTTTTAAATATCCGATTAAAGCTAACCTTAGGTGTGTGGGTTGCCCATCGCTTAGCTATGGTTAAAACAGTTTAAAAGGCTGAAGAGGATAACATGGAAGATATATGCAAATGAAGCAGCATAGAAATAGTGTAGTGGGCAGAGCATTGGCTTTATGAGCAGGCATTCACAGTTTGAGTCCCACTGCAGCCCATTCCATTTTCCATGGCAAAGCAAGTTAAGACCAATATTTTTGTTGCAAAACCCACTAAATACCATATATTTATGAACTGGAGTACTGCAGGAAATGCACATATGAAGTGTGACTGTCATAATGAATAAGGTACTAGTAAGCATGTTTAAGCACAAATAAGCAGTAGTAAGTATATTTAAGCACTAGTAAGTGGGCTTAAGTCTGTTTGCGTGGCAGTAAGCAATGCCCACACCGGTTAAGAAATTCTAAAGCTAACACTGTGTAAGCACATGTAATGGCAGGATAGCAGTGCTTACCATTGCACAAACCCACACAAACCAGCTTACAACTGCTTTAAAGTGCCTTAATCACTCTGTATACAATGGCCTGTGTTCTGCCCAGCAACAAAATAAACAGCTTCTGGAAGCCTTGAACCCAGGACCCTGTACACTATAGTTACTGTAGTTAACCACTAACCCATCACAGCAGTACATAAGATTGATGTTTCAAAAAACAAATCCTCACCATAGGAAAATCAAACTGAACATGTGAAAGGAATCTATGTACAGTGTGATGTTGTATAACCCTCTGCATAACATAAATATGTGAAATGGAGTACTGCAGTAAGGCCAGATGTGAGGTGTTCTTATAATAAAGTGTTAAAGTCCCTAGGACCCCATACAGTGTACCTATACATGAATCACGGATACCAGACACATATATAACATGTAACGAATAATAAATCAATGCCAAAAGGAAAACATAATGCAAATTAAATATGAAGCAATGCTAAGCAGTGCACAGCTCAGCTTAGTTGGTGTAAGCAATGTGTAGGCTGGCTAACTCAATCTGCCCAGTGGTATACAACATGAGGTAAGCAGGTGTGCCCATATCTTAGCCTTTTCAAAACTATCCAATCACGGAAAAGTGAGGGAAATTGGGCGTATTTAAATCTCACAGGTGCGAATACTTCCCATAACTGGTTGCAGCTCCCTACTGTAGGCAGAATGGCTGGAGTTGGGGAAGGCACTCGATTTTGAGCACAGCTCTGGGGCATACAGGAGTCCAGATTCATGGTATGGCTCCTGGTAAAACACCATGAGCAGGACTACTGCAGGGCCAGTACCAGGGCTCTCAGTATAAAGTGGAGGCCTGGGACAGTCCTGCCCATGACCTCACAAGTGCCATTGGTATCCCCCAGACTGGTGAGGAGGTCAGGCATCACCATGCTGACCTGAAGCAGTGGAGGGGGGATCTCTAGGAGCAGTGGATCCAAGAATCAAGGCAGATGGCCGATGCCCCAGCACTAAGTACTCATTCTACTACGTAGATAATGATTGCCTAGCTTGTGTATACTATGGATAGGTAATGGCTAAATATCACTGTATTTCCCTGACAGCTGCAGATGAGCGGGCTGTGAACCAGCAAGCCCATGCTGCTAGGTTACAAAGGCTGTGTCGCCGAGGCAGGTTAGTAATAATCTTGCATGTACTGTCATAACAAAAATATAACAGTTCTACTAAGTGTTGTACCAGTATAAAAATGTATTGAGTATGGGATGTACTGAATAAACTAGACAATATGGCAGGAAAACTGTCATATAGGTTGTGTGTAAATAAAGTTGTAATATCTTATGAATAAAAGTATAACCCCTGGAGTGCTTGTGTACATTCTGCTTTCTTATGTTGTTGTATTATTGTATTCTATAAATAGTACTATTGTTTTAAGCAGTGTTACCCACACTGCTGAACACAGATAAAATGTGCAGGAAGTTCAGTATAACAATGTTGAAAGTCCCAAGGGGTCAGTCATATTGTACAACTGAGGGAGACTTAGATAGAAAACACTGGCATGCTTCACACCAATTCCCCTGATAGCACAGTGTACTGTAATGACAACTCTAACATTTTTACCACACACAGCAGAGGTTTGAATCCCGGGAGTGGTAGTAAGTTGTATGCATAATCATATGCCACAACTGTACAGAGTTAACACCTGCATCATGTCAAGCCTTGATCACTTGATCAGAGTGTGTGCAATAACAGATTGTTAGGTATGTGTATAACATCAACATGGAATCTGGGAGTATGTGTAGAAATTGTCAGGTAGTGTTAACAATGATTTTCTCAACAGCTATAACAAGTAAGAGGTGTAGACTGCAGGTACAACACAGTTCACTTATATACTTGTCTACAAGCATAGAATCTTGGAGTATGTGTAGAAATTGTCAGGTAGTGTTAACAATGATTTTCTCTACAGCTATACCAGGTAAGAGGTGTAGACTATACGTAAGACACAGTCAACATATATACTAATCTACAAACATACCATTGTACAAAGTAAGGCCATTGGGTAGTGTAATAATACATGTAAGGGACAGATCATTGCAGTGACTAAGAAAGTTGTGAAAACTATAGGGATATATTAGTTGTTAATTGACCTCTCTCTCTCACCCCCACCATATGTGCAACAATAACCTAATTACACACATCAATGGGTATGTGTACACTCCATACCTTTGTTGGGACATATATCCTATTAGTTTATAAATATTCACATTTGGTTCTATGCATATGCCATGTTAAATACTCCCATACTGGTGGCCTGTTGCCATCAATGAAACCTGCATGCTGTTGTAATGGCCACTGTTGTCCCATATATGCATGTGTTCTGCTCACACTGCAACTGTTGTAAATCTGGTGTCTTGGGTTAATGGGAATACCTGTGCATGCTGTTATAACTAATCCTGAATGCTATTGACTATTACTAACCAATATCTTTCTTAAAACTGCAACACCATAGCTCATATGGGAAGGCCGGTCCCAGCGGACCCACCTGTCCCACCTCAGCTGGCCATGGCACTGGGCACCAGCACATCTGAGGCCTAGCCTGGGACCTCCTCCTCCTTTGGCTCTGCACCACCTTAGGGTGGAACCGCCACAGGGGATGGGGCTTGGCCCTCCTCCAGGAGCGGGGGCGGAGAGATAACTGTCATCTGCCATCAGGTCTTGGCTGTGGTGCGTAGGGAGCTCAACAAGGAGATTTGAGACCAGCTATGCCAGCTTGAGGGCCACATGGCACAATCAGAGGGTAAGCCTGCCCCTCCTACCCAGCCCCCAGTGCAGCCACCTTTTGGGCCATGAAGGTGCAGTGGTGACTGCTCATGGCTGGGGACCTCAGTATCACTGTTTCCATGTGGGGGCTCATGGGCTTGCAACTTCCAAACACCCCTCCCCATCCAAGGTGTTTACCCCCTAAATGTGTCATATACCAACCCTGCATGCATCTTGTTTGTCTTGTATGTTAACCTACCCAACCTACCTCCCCAGATATACCTACTACCCTTCCCCAAAATCCCACTTTCACATAAAAAAAAAATGGCAATCTGTTCCCACAAAAACATCTTGCCCCATACATAGCTGATTCTCTTAAATCTTTTTTAAATTTCTTTGTATTTGAATTTAGTCATTTTTAACTATTGTAATCTTTTTTTGTATTTACTAATGTAATGCTTATCTCCCTGGGCCTCTACTGAAAATGGACATGTATCCAGCTAGACTAGCCCAGCCAACAAATGTAAAATAAATAAAGAAATAAAATAAATAGCTGTCCATTTTGCACGTGTCCACATGTAATCTGGTCTAATTGGCATCACAACAAATTATTGTTGTCCTCACCCCCACCCAGGGGTTTGAGTGTCCAAATCTACCCCCAAATTCAGTGTATATGCACAGCTGTTGCTGTAGAAGAAATGGATAGCTATGGACCTTCCCTACACCCTTCCTGCACATCCCTGGCTATTTTCGCTACTGTCTTTGCCTCTTTGTGCCCCGTTTTTCACCACTTTCCTATCAACCCCTTTTTATTTGTTTTAAAGAAATTAGCACGGGGTAAGTGGGAGTAAGCACTTTTAAGCAGCGGTAAGCAGGTTTAAGCCTATTTGCGCGGGGGTAAGCAATGCCTACACATGTTAAGCAATTTAGAAGCTGAGTGTAAGAAACTGTAAACGGAGGTTAGCTGTACTTACCTCCGCGCAAAGCCATGTACACCCATTTACAACTGCTTTAAAAGTGCCTTAATCACTCTGCATCCAATAGCCTGTGTTCTGCCCAGCAATAAAATAAACAGCCTCAGCAAAGCTTAAACCTAGGACCCTGCACACCATAGACAAAATGATTTACCAATAAGCCATGCCAGATATACATAAACCTGATGTTTTCTGAAACATAACATCCAGCCCAGTCATGCAACAGTACAGAGAATGTATACCAACATCTAGATGTATGTGTGTGTGTAAATATATTAATATCTAAACAGATACAACATATTATATATATATATATATATATATATATATATATATATATTTAGAAATATATACATATATATAAATATATATGAACAGATATACATGCAAATGCCTACATCGACACATATATGTGTCTACACCTATATGTCTACATTTACACAACAAGTTAATATATGTACGCAGATATATATCTATGTAGGCATATATGGACATGGTTATATATATGTAAGCAGATATATATATATATATATATATATATCTGTATAGGTATATATGGCCATACATCTGTAGATAGCAATGGTAGAGTTACAAAAATAAGCAAGTCCACATGCACCGTTAATGGGGTTGAGGGGCCCCAAACAATATACATCTTGTACGAATAGGCATACCCCCCCCACAGCCAAACATGTCCACCCTGCAATACACTACCAAGTGTTGCAGATCCCATAACCAGGACCTGACATGACATGGGCACACGTTTTTAACAGTACTTCATCCCACCTGTATAATGTCAGGCTGGTATTGGTAACATATCATGCAGTACAGTCTGCCTCCCATAGGAAGTGTAAAATGTGGATGCTATCAACATCCCCCGGACACATATACACAGACACAGATATGCAGATACAGATATATATATATATATATATATATATATATGTATATATATATATATATATATATATATATATATATATATAGATAGATAGATATAGATGTACATGTGGCTACACATACACACGTAGAGATATGTACAGTAAGATAGATATGTAGAAGGTCCACACAGTATGGAATAGCCACTATGCCTACAGTTAACACCTGAACAACTGGGCACTGTATGGGCCACCCATACAAATGACAATCATTGCCTGCAACATATACCCACAGAGAGGTCATAGGAAAAAACACCAAACACAGGTTTGCAGAAATGGAAAACCTTTATTTGTGTACTATTACAGGTCTATATGCCATGTCATATAGCTGTTCAGACACCGACATCCATATAAACAGATTAATGCAACTGTGAAACAGTTATACTAATACCTGGAAAGGGTCACACACTCTGTACAGTTCAGAGGTATACACAGGACCCCTTAATGCAAAATATGTGTACCATGCCTGGCAATATGGATGTTGACAGCCATGTAGATGGGTATAACACATAATGACTGGTATACATTTGCCACCATAGGTTATACATTCACACACCCCTGTCTGGCCTGACACATAATAACCACTGGTACAGGGGTGCCATGGCCACATACTATCCACTAGATATTGACATACATCTGTACAGCATCCCACTGCTCTGTCTGACATACATGACTGTTAAGGGAGGCCCGGCAGCAGTACATCTGGCAAGTATCTGCACACGACATCTCACTGGGTAAGTACACTAAGCTGCTAGGCATGTAACAATGCACTGTGCAGGCTACAGGTAGACTGGCTCAACACTGGCCTACATCTCCCATGGGGGAATGCACATGTACATGCAAGCTGTACAGGCATGTGACAGCACAGGGTAAGACACACCTGTGTGAAAGTCTATAACCACAACTAATGTGAACACAGCCACATATGGTATGCTTGCATAATATTACAGTATATGGACTACCTGTTTGACACCTTCCTCATATGTCCCACTCACAGACTAACCCTACATATACTGGGCTGCTACCCAGTTTGGTCTGATGGCTGTCTGTGGTATGGGACATGTGTGTGTATGTCCCTACAAACATGTAAGCCAATATGGCAACATACAGTGGAGCAGCATGTAACATCAGATAGGACGGGACCTAGAACAATGACATCTACCACAATCTGTACACAGACTGAAGTACATATTAACAATACACACACTTAGCATTCACCATAAGTACACAGACCTCAGTACTGTACAAACATCCACAGAATGTCCAGATTATGTCATCAAATATAACCCCTACTCTACATAACACGTGTAGCAGTCTGATATCTCACTGGCTTGTTATCAGATATGATGACACTAATTATGGTGTACAGCACATATGCACCTCTTAATGCATGACATATGTACAAAGGTTGACAGAGTTGTGGCTGGAAGCACATACACAGGGCCAATATTGACATGTTGCTGTGATAACCTCATACATTTACTGTTGTGACAGGGTTTGTTGCAACATATGTCCTATGAGGGATATGAAGTCAGTAACTGTCATGGATTTCACCATCTACAGACTGCAATCCTCACACTACCTTCTTCAGTTCACAGATAGATGCTCTGTGGGTAACACATGAAACCAAAGGTACAACACACTGCCCAGTCTGCAGATGACCCTACAGATGGGGATTCCTCATAAACATAGAACTGACATGGCAGGTATTGAAACATGTAGGACAGCCATATCCACACACACACACTCTGTTAAACCAACATTATACCAAATGCAATATAGCAGCACTTACAGACTGTAATCATGTCAGGCACATCCCCTTCCTATGTGTTGCCTTGTTTCCACAGTGTATGTTGTTAGAGGTAAATTCCCAATTAATCTGAGATGTTGTTTGCCAAACAACAGATCTAGTTCCTGCTCACAGTGAATGAAAAGGTCCAACACCAACATAATGTTCCTAGATATTGGAGTGTGTTGCCAGGCAATTGGCTATGGGAATGTTACCACAGCTGTTCAACATGCAATCGGGTAGGGGAGGGCTGTAATTCATGCAGAGGCCATCAGCTGATCATGAGCATCACTTAAAATACGCATGCTGCTGCCTAAGCATAGCAGGTGTAGGTCTCCACATCCACCAGAGAGGGACTGAGAGTCAGACAGAGGTAAAGACAAGTCAGGGAGGGGTGGGAGAGAGTAAAACATAAGTATGATTGTGTCACACACCTACCAGCACAGGGTATCAAACCCCTAATGACTATGTAATGCTATCACAGTCCTATGCAGTTATTGGATGTGCCACATGGGGTACCTGTTGTGGAGCCCTCAGAACATATATGTGATGGTGAGTGACATCTGCAACAGGGATAGGGTAGCTATACGATAGGTGACGTATACGTGCCTGTTCGCATGAACAGGTACCAGCGTTAACACAGCCACACCCTCACAGGGACGCACACACATTGACACACTTGGCAGGGCCAGGATTACAACTCATCACTAATGAGATTGCCACAACACATTATTGTGCAGGTATCACATGCACCACATGGGTCATACGGAGGTTATATGGGCAAAGGGTATGGGGAGGTGTCTGACATCAGACAGCATGCTTCAGTATTCTAATGGGGTTGTAGTGAGTATGGATGTGATCATACGCATCATATAACTCACACACAAACACACAGGGTGCCAGTACTGATATGCATGGGTGCATTCCTGCATGAGTGTGTGGTGGTCGACTGTGCCAGACAGCTATATAAGGCTAGGTGATGTGTATACCTTGGCATCAGGCCAAATGACAATGGTCTGCATTGTGGCTCAGGGTTGTAGTTTCTGCATTTGCCCACACAGGTGGGTATTGTATCTCCCATCCAGTCACCTGGGTGACTATTGTGTGTGGCCAATGATGTGCATCGCTTGCCATGTATGTGTTCCTTAGTCCATGACATGGACTGTGTCTGGGATGTGCACACCTCCCACATGCATGTACAGTGACATGTGGAACTGTACCTGGGGTGTCTGGCCCATGTTGCATACACAGATTATCATCAGATCTGCTAGTCTTGGCCACCTGTGCTGGGAACTGGCAATGGACAGTAGGTTTACCCTGCACCTTCATAGACTGCATGCTAATGGCATTCCCTGGTGTCTGTGGGATTATACATACAGGGCATGGTTTCAGGCATGGTATGTCCTTTGTGGGTCACATATGATGGCACCACAGGTGTTGCAGGTGTCCATTGGGGAACATGGGGAAGGTGCACTGTCTGCATGTACATGCCTATTAAACAGATGAACAGGGTTCCATGTGCTCTGTAGCCCACTGCAATCACTCCATAGTTATTATCTATGGCCAATATGCAGTGTACTGCCCACATATTGGCTGTTTCCTAGACATGTGTGTGTGTGTGTATGAGACATGGGTTGAGAGTGTGCTTTGGGTACTGCTGGGGTTGCTAACTGTGATTGCCTGGCCTTAATGCCACATGTATGGGTATGGATTTGCACCCCAGCCTCTCAGCTATTTCACATCAGTTATCCTTGTATGGTAGACATTGTGATATATACTAGGCCCACCATATAAGAAATTTGCAAAACCCCTGCCACATTGGGCCCAGATGTCACACACTCACACCCATCTCCACACAGGATATGAGTTACACACACACACACACACACACACACACACACACACACACACACACACACACACACACACACACACACACACACACACACACACACACACACACACACACACACACACACCTGTTATGTCTGGGAGTAGAACCCCTACCTAACTAGTTTATTACACTACAGCACTATGCAGTTATAGTATATGCAACAGAGATTACTGGAGTACCCCTTCCCCAAAGGTATATATCACACTGGATGACATCAGCAGGATTGCCAAAGTGGGACAGTCAAATTGTAGTGAGTGTGACTAGCCTAAAATGCATTGATCCCTACACAGACAGTGGCATACACACAAAACATCCACAACCGACATGTGTGGGTATCAGACCCCTAACAGAAGTCTATATCACACTACAGCATGGAGCTGTTATAGGATGCATCACAGGGATGACTGGAGATCTCCTTTTCCAAAGGTGTATTTCACATTGAATGACATCAACTGGATTGATAAAGTAGGGAATTTGAAATGCACTGAGTGTGACTAGCCTCTAATGCATTGCTCACTACACAGACATTGAAACACACACAAAACATCCAGACCTGCCATGTGTGGGAATAGAACCCTAACAGAGTTCTAAATCACACTACAGCAGTACGCAGTTATGGCACATGCTATGGAGATTACTGGGCTACAGCCTTCCCAGAGGTGTATTTCTAGGTGGATGACAGCATCCTTGCCAAAGTTGAGCATTTGACTTGTAGGGAGTGTGATTACCCAAAAAAGCATTGCTCTTTACACAGACAGCCACACACTTGCCATGTCTGGGATTAGAACACTTACCTAACTACTTTATCACACTACAGCAGTATGCAGTTACAGGATGCACTATGGAGATTACTGGAATACATCCTTCCCAGAGGAGTATTTCTAGGTGGAGGACATCATCAGCAGCCTTGCCAAAGTTGAGCATTTGACTTGTAGGGAATGTGACTACCCTAAAAAGCACTGCCCTGTACATAGGCAGAGTCAAACAGACACACACCCACACACACACTTGCCATGTCTGGGATTTGAACACTTATCAAACTGCATTATTATGCTACAGCAGTACACAGTTACAGGATGCGCTACGGAGATTAGTTGGCTACAACCTTCCCAGAGGTGTAATTCTAGGTGGGTGACATCAACAGCCTTGCCAAAGTTGAGCATTTGAATTGTAGGGAGTGTGACTACCCTAAAAGGCATTGTTCTCTATACAGACAGACACACAGTTACCAAGGCTGGGGTTAGAATACCTACCTAACTACTTTGTTACACTATAGCAGTACACAGTTACAGGATGTGCTACAGAGATTATTTGGCTACAACCTTCCCAGAGGTGTATTTCTAGGTGGATGACATCAGCAGCCTTCCCTAAGTATAGCATTTAAATTGTAGGGGATGTGACTACCCTAAAACCAGTACTGTCTACACAGACACAAACACACAGGTGCCAAATCTGGGGTTAGAACTCCTACCTAACTAGTTTATTACACTACAGCAGTACATAGTTATGGGATGTGCCACAGGGGTTACTAGACTGCAGCTCTCCCAAAGGTGTATTTTATAGTGGATGACCTCAGCATGCTTGTCATAGTGAGGTTCTGGGGAGGGCAGTGTGTGTGCATGGGCAATAACCCATTCATCTCGGGGTTGACACGCCACATGTGGGCACAACCTGGGTCATATTTCACAGGTACGTGTATACAGCTGCTAGATGACTACTTCCTTGTACAGTCATGTTGCACAGCTGGCATGTGCACCACATACTCTGTAATGCTGACAGATACTGGTGGCTAGTATCTGCAGTGGGTGACATCTGGCCCTCTTGTAGGTGTGGCCCTTTGGCTTTGTGCTGGGTGGGACAGGCCTGGATGGCTCCTTGTCACAGTCACCCTCTTCCACACATCTATGTACATCTACCTTTGGCTTATTATAGTGTGTTGTCCTTAGATATATGCCTGTATTCCTGTCCATTGTGTGTGCAAAGCATGTGTGTTGCATACTGAGGAGTGTCTGTACTAACATCTGCGACTGCCAGTTATGTCTGTTCCACTGGTGTTTGCAGACAGGGCCTTCATGTGTTTAAGTGTGTGAGCATGCCCAGTATGGCCGTCTGTATTGAATGTGTGGATCAAGTCCAGTTAGTTTTTACTGAAGTGCTGACCTTTGTGTTGTACACCTACAGGTTGCATGTTGTCTCTGCAGTGTATCCATCGATCATTTGGCATTGACTGTTACTACATTTCTGCATAGTTGGGGGGGGGCACACCAGACTATTTCTACACAGGATTGGGGGGCACACCTGACTGTTACTACATTTCTACATCGGATGGGGGACACACCTGAACATTTCTGAATTTCTACACAGGATTGGAGGGGCACACCTGACTGTTACTACATGCCTATGTAGGGTGGAGGAGGCACACCTGACTATTTCTACACAGGATTGGGGGGCACACCTGACTCTTACTAAATGTCTAGGTAGGATGGGGGGGCACACCTGACTATTTCTACACAGGATAGGGGGGCACACCTGACTGTTACTAAATGTCTAAGTAGGATGGGGGGCACACCTGACACTTGTACACATTTCCTAGGACTGTACTGGTATGTCGGGTACTCCATTTCATTCTGTAGGCTTACCTATTATGCTGACTACAGAACTGACATCCCACTGCCTGACCTACTGTAGTCTGTCTGTGTAGGCCTGGGGGGGAGGTTACCCATAGACCTCATTCAGAGGCCATAGCACAGCCTTTGTTTGTGTTTGTCTACTCCTGTCCTGCTGGCTGTGAATGTTGTTAGGTATGTGGACCCCCCTGCCTGGCATGTGTGAGTCACTTACCTTGTGGGTGTCCCAGTATTGAGAGTGGTGCTGCAGGGTTGCCTATGTTGGATGCACATAGTACACATATGTACATAGTGTACATGGTTAAGCACAGGCAGTGTCATGTTTGGCATCCCTTTTACTGTATGTGAGAGTCAGAGAGAGGTGTTATTCCCTGGGTCCCTCTTGTGCCAGTGTATATGCTATGCATTGCCTCTTTGCCATGGTCAGGGCATACTGGGCATGCCTCCTTCTGCCTACTGGGGCAGGCTCAGGTTGTTCCTCCATTGAGTCACTCTGTGCCTACGCAGGCCTTAGCAATGATGGGGAGCTGTGTGGCCCTGCCCCATTCTGTTCCTGCTGCAGCTGTTTCCACAGGATCATATTGCGTAGCATGGCACATAGAAGGACAATTTGGGTACATGTAGCTGGTGATTACTGCAAGGCTCCACCACATGTGTCCAGGCACCGGAACCATGACTTGAGCATCCCAAACACACACTCTACTATAACTCTGGTCTGTGCATGTGCCTCATTATGGAGTTCTTGTTCGGGTGTGTGTGCATTTCTGATGGGTGCCATCAGCCATGGCTCCAGTGCGTATCCAACATCCCCCACTAGGTGACCATCAGGGATGTCCCCATTGGCAAATCTCTGGTACAGCTAAATCAGATGCCAGATGTGGCAATCATGATAGCTTCCAGGGCGGCCAGCACACACATTTGTTATTATGCCCTGGGCATCACACACAACCTGGCAGTTAATGGACAGGAAGCCCTTGCGGTTGATGTAGACCCTACCCCGCTCACCAGCTGGTGCTTTGATGCATATGTGCGTGTAGTCTATAGTACCCACTACCTCAGGTTATTCTGCTATTTGGGGAAACAGTTGCATATTGCTGGCCAATGCCTCACGGGTGTTGGAGAAATATACGTGCTCACCGACATGTTCTGACATGGAATCCAGGAACTGGTGGAGTACCCTGGATGCTGCTGTCTATGAAATCCCCATCATATCCCCAGTTGGCCTTTGTAAGGTAACTGTAGCTAGTATTCGTAGGCCTACACATACCTTTGTATCTACTGGGATGGTTTCCCCTCTGTTAGTTCTGTGTGTGAGGCGTGGCTGGCACAGCTTAACAATTTGCTGTAGGAGTCCCAGTCCACCCTATAGCACTCCACTGTCTCCACTGTCTCCAGTGCATGTAGCCCTTGGTAGGTTACCCTGAGTCTGTACACTCTTCTCCATCTCCTCACTGTGGGTTGGCTAAAAGCATTCACATCCTCACCACCCTCAGCCTCTTCCACAAGTTGTTGTATGATTGCTATTGCAGCCCCGATCATTTTGCTGTTGTGAATGTTAAAAGTTCCCCCCTTGTTTACACCGGTGGTGTAGAGTGTGGGAAAAACCAGAGGGGAAGGTGTTTGCACAGTTTATAGTAGTGTTCTGGGCTGGGCTGGTCTGCTGCCTGTGTAATTGGCTGATTCTGATACATTTCACCTGCCAGCTAAGCTAGTTCTACTTGATTACCTTCCTACTGCTGTTTTCCCTTCCCATTGCCTTCCTGTTTAAGTCTGTGTGCACACCGCACAAACACAGTGCTCAAATGTGCACACTGCTGCTATTTCCTGGTTTAACTTCTTTTTTCTTCCTGTAAAACCCAGTGCACGGCGTGCACACCCGCTTAGGCTCTGTAAAGACTGCTAGGCAGGTTTAGATACACCCCCTAGCTTAGATCTGCTAATCTAGAAGCAAACCCAAGCCACAGGGCTCCAATCCGCTTACAGTATGCCTGACCCCCCATGATGTCATCTAACTCCTAGGCTTGCACCAAGCTATTCCTACTCTTACACTGTTGGGACCTGACTCACATGCTGGGGAAAACTGGGATTCACTATCCTTCCCCTCATTTGCATAGGATTGCCTGCTAATGCATAGTTACATGTCTCACACTGAGCCTCCCGTCTTAACAACCACTACTCACTGGCCAGGTTGTTTTCTGCCTGCCATTGACTTCCATAACAGAATAGTGATTTTAGTTAGACTGCTTATTTTAGGTTTATTTTATTATTTTCCCCCCGATCCCATTTGCGTGCCACTGCCATATGCTTAAACAGCCGATTGTATTTTTTTTTTTTGTTGTTTGCAGTGCCAATGGCCTTACACTTGGCCATTGGCATGCTTACTACATGATATGCAGCCTTTTTTGGGGGCTGTCACAGCTCCGTTTTGGATTTTGCAGAAATGTACTCGGTTCTGCAGATAGCACTAGCCTTGCAAGGACTGTTGCAAGTTTCCTGGATTGCAAAATCACCTTGTTTGCATAGATTTCTCTTGCAAATGGGGTGATTTGCATACCAGGGCTTAGTCTGTGCAGGATTAGTGCAGGAGCTCTTGCGCATGCCCCTGCAAGCTGTTCCTGGATCGCACGGCAGACATATTGTCTGCTTGAGCTCCTGCACTGATTTTGCACTCCATGCAAGCTTTTGAGAATCTGGGGGACAGTGTGTGTCATCTTGTGGCTGCACATTGTAGTGTTGCTGTTGTGCTCATAGGGTGCGCTATACATGCAACCTCGAGACAAACAAACAAGAAGCTCTTGGTCAAGGCTGTCTAACGTACAGTAGTGTGAACTGTGAATAGTGGTGTGAAACATATGATTGTGCTAGTATGTTATTACCATGAGACATGTTTATAAATTATACTAATGACATGACCACATACATTAAACATAGTGCACAGCTACTTTCTGTACATGCAACTATGTTTTTGAATCTGGTGAATATATATATATATTTTTTTCTTATCCATCTGTCTGTCAGTCTCATAGCCCATTCCAGCTTCTCTTTTGAAAATAATATTGTATAGCATTTGTGCACTGATATGACCTCTGTGTTTTATTACCTTCTATCACCAACTACACCATATGCTTTTCTCATGTTTGGTTCCTATCTGATGGTGAGCTTTAATTTTTTTCATGTTCCAAGTATTAAAGCCATTCTTTGTGCTTAATCCTTTAAGGAACTTATCTAATGTTACCCTTTTGTGTACCTCATATATTCATTCAGTACATCCAGGGGTAAAGGTGTGACATCTCTGCACTAGACAAGAGTGAAACAGTCCATTTATTTCCATTTGGGGGGCATAATCAGCCCATCCATTCCTCTGGAAAATGAAAGTCAAGAATTAGGAAGCAGGTCAAGTGCTAGTCCCCTGGATTGCGCCTAATCTATCCCTAGTAGGAAGCTTAAACACTTACAATGGCTGTCAGGTCAGGTAGAGTCATGCATACTCCCATACATGCCAAACTCCCAGACTTAGTGGTAGTTGGCAGCTTTAACAGCATGAGCTTGATTGGTCTTTATCACATGTAATTATGCCCAAACATCAGGTTTTGCTAAGGTGGAGGGCCTAGTCACCTTCCCCGAATAGTTGATTTGACATCAGTTGCTCAAGCACATCTCTTGCCCAGCCCCTCAAGCTCCCATGAAATACTGGTCACCTGGGTCATAGTCAAGACTTCATTCTTCCATGGCATGGGGCTGGGCCATCCATGCCCATTTTGTCCAGTGGTTTTATTTCTCTTTATGCCCTTACATCTCATATTTTCTGAATTCTCAGATGATAAACTGGTCACATCATCTGGTCTCATTTCCATAGTCAAGAGGACTGTCAGCTCTGATTGTAGTTCCTCTAATCTTTCAACACAAAACCTGGAAATCTCTAATACAACCTCCATTTGCAGTGCTGGAAAGCAGTTTCATCCTTCCCTTGTCTGTACAGTAATATCTAATTTTTTTTTATTTAACTCGTTTTGCTTTTTACAGCCCTTCACTTGCATGCTGCTAAACTGCTGAATGAGTATTAATATGCAGTATTAATATATAGCATTCTCTAGTGAAGGGTATCATGGACACATTTTCTTAATGAGAATAAATACATTATTGTGACTCTCTGAATAGATGTAGTCTGACCAAAATGAAAAACAAATAAATAAGCAAACGAATAAACAAACAACTAGCAACATAAAAAATAAAATATTTCTGAGGTCCATTTATTTAATTGAAAATAAAAAATAAACTGTTAGAAAATATTAAGATAAATGAATTATTTCTAGATATGTGAAATAAATCATCTCAAAAGAAAAAAAAAATAACAAACAAAAACATCTCAGGTAGTATTCATAGACCCATGCTTCACAAATGTGTAAATCAAATTTACAAATAGTGCAGCTACACCTCTATGTCAATAAATAACCTGCAAATGGGCAGAGTTGGCATATCCAAATCTCTGCAAAACGAGCTAAGAAGAATGTAAATATGTGTGGAATTCTCTCAGTATTGTGCAAGTGTTGTACAAGTTTGCAAGTTAATGAATGCTTTGTATTTTTTCAGCAGCCAGCAATGAGTGCAGATACATTCATCTCTTAAGAACCTTCCATGAGACTTTGCTCTAGCTGTGGTTTAACATCACTGTCTAAAGCAGTTATTAAATCAGTTATAAGCTTTGAATTAATTTGGAAGGTGTCCTTCTTTGGACAACCTGCCCTAGCTTTTGTAAGCAGGGAAAAGAGGAAGATGGGGAAGATATTAAAAAGGAAGGCATTGAGAAGATTGTGTTAGAGGAGGTAGGAGATGACAGCAATATTTTTTTGGGAGCAGACCCTCATTTTTCTGTATATCTATATATATATATATATATATATATATATATATATATATATATATTGTTGTTCTTCTTTTGGCTTTTCCTGGTTAAGGGTCGCCACAGCAGAACTCTGGTCAACTAATGACTGGCAGTAGATTTTTACAGTGCCGAGGTGCCAGCCCGACACCCAACCTTCAATGAAGGCACACCCATTCACGCATGTCTTTTGAGTGCCACTCGACCGTGGGGAGGACATGCAGACTCCACACAGAAGGCACTCCAGCCGAGAATCGAATGGGAGAACCTCTTGCTGTGAGGTGACAATGCTGCCGCTGCACCACCACATTTTTATATATATATATATATATATATATATATATATATATATATATATATATATATATATCTAGAGAGAGAGAGGAGATAGTTACACACACACACACACACACACACACACACACACACACACACACACACACACACACATACATATATAGATAGATAGATATAGATATACAGATATATAGCTATATTAGATATATAGATATAAATAGATAAACAGAGAGAGAGAGAAATAAGGGAAGCTGGGAATGAAGAAGAACATGCGGTACGAGAGGGTAAAGGAAGAGTTAATGGTATTGACATGAAGATAACATGTAGATAGGACAAATAGTGACTCCATGTTGAGCTGACAACAAAAAAGGGAGACAGATGTACAAATGATGGGCCGACACAAAGGGAATGATAATGAGATACGCATACCTTCTATCGTCTGAGTTCAGACAGCTTGATGTATTTATCGTGACTGATGTTCTTGGACAAGGTGAAGCTGATGGTGAGGCAACCAAAGTCTCAGATGGCTCAATGATCATTGGCATCTGGGACTGTGAGTTTTGCAGCCACTGAAGAAGACTCTCATAATGGACCTCTGCGTCTGAACTGCCCTCTCAAATCACAGCCTGCACAAGGCCATAAATCTTAGGATGGTGGCATTCCTAGCTTGCATGCCTCAGGGTGCCTTCAGGAGCAGACTCATCACTTCCATCCATTGAAGAAGTGCCTGGATGGGCAGGGATGGCAGCTATCTTTTTTGCAATTACGACAGAGAGAAACAAGAAAGTAGCACTGCTCTCATATTACCCTGTGAAATAAAGAAATTTGCTATTAAATGCTTGAGTCATGCTTGTTTCTGTCTTTTTGTCTTTTCTTTCCATTTTTAATTTCCTGAAAATTCAGGTTTTCCTGGGGACCTTGATCACAGTTGAGGCCCAAAGTCAATCCAGGTGCAAGGAAGCTACTTTTATTCAGGAGTTTTAAACTGGCAACATTGTAATATATGATAGCAATTAACTACATTAACAGCAAATACTGAAAATTGTAGGATTAGCATGAGATCATTTTTCTGGCAGTCACAGTGGTGCAGTGGTTAGCATTGTCACCTCACAGCAAAAGGTTCTCCGGTTTGATCCTCGGCTAGGGTGCCTTCTGTACGGAGTCTGCATGTCCTCCCTGTTGTCGCGTGGGTTTCCTCCGGATGCTCCGGTTTCCTCCCACATTCCAAATACATGCTGCAGGTGGATTGGATACTCTAAATTGGCCCTAGGTGTGAGTGTGTGTGAGCCTTCTGTGGAAGGTTGGGTGCCAGGCTGGCAATTCGACACTGTGAAACTCCACTGCCAATCATGAGCGGACAAGGTGATCTGCTGTGGCGACCCCTAACCGGGAAAAAGTCGAAAGAAGAAGAAGCATGAGATCGTTTTTCACTGCAAATTTTGAATTCTTTCTAATATTATATTTCTTTCATCATGACTGAATAATGATATACATTTCTGGAATAAAATAACATAGCCTCACTGCATTCCCTGACCACTTTTTCATACTTTAATCATGAAACCGCAAAAATATACAAGTTGCTTTTTATGGTTAAATGTTTTATTTAATGTTTTTATTTTCTTTTTCTTTTTATATTCTTGTTGATGGTAAACTATACTTACAGGGTCAGATGAGCAAACCTTGCCTGCCATTTCAGGTACAGTATATGACTGTCAGTTGTCACACTGGGACCTGTGAAAAAAAGATCCACAAATAAGGATTACTGAGACTTAATGATTACCCTATACATAACATACTGTAAAAAAGTGCATCTATAATACTTTCAATTGAAGTTTGTATAATCTTTACCCACATATTTGTGAGTAGACCAAGTGTATATCTATAAATGTTCCGATTTGGAACTAACCCCCCCCCCCCCATGCCTTTATAACTCATGCATTAGCAAATGAAATGTAATTTTGTAAATGTAAATAAGGCTCCAAAGCACAGGACTTTTTATAATAGCAATGGTCAGTAAGTAAAGTATCCATCTATTCATCCATTCACAACCCCTTTTTCTTTTTTTTTGCACATGGGGTCAGGGTGTCACTTCAGCAGTGACAATCATCTAGAGCCAAGTTATACACCACCAGGTGGCTAGCCCTGTCACTGTTGTTTTTACACACCGCACATTCACATGTACTCTCACACCTATGGCCAATTTAGAGTGTCCAGTCCACCTACTACATGTCATTGGAATGAGGGTGGAAACCTGAGCATCCAGAGGAAAACCATGTGAACACAGGGAAGACATGCAGACCTCACACAGAAGGCACCCCAGCTGATAATCAAACCAGGGAAACTCTTGCTATGAAGGAACAATGGAATCTGCTGAGCCACTGTACTGTCTCCATCCTTCAAAAAGAAATGTTATATATGCCTATTGAAAAGGGAAGGAATGTTCTGCAACCAAAAGGAAATTGTTACTGTAAGGAATGAACTTCTGCATTGGATGCATTCAGAGTCACTATGTTCCTTTGTTGCGGTGGGATGACTGAGTATTGATCTACTTATTGGTGAGAAAGTTTGATGCTATGGCAGTTTTACAGCTAATCTGCTTCGGGAATGCCAGAGTGTTGCAGGCGATGCTGTGGTCAAAAACATATTTCTAGCGTTATCAGTTATCTGAACTAAATTACTGTTATTACTGCTTCCTTTCCAACATGTGCATTTTCCACTGCTAATATTTATATATTATTGCATTCATATTTTCATCAGTGGTGACATCTGCAAAAAATGGAATTGATCAGTGACTTAAGTATTGTAGTCGACAATACTCTCCAGCTGAAATGTGCAATGTCTTTGATTTAATGATATCATTCACAGATGGTGCAAAAAATGACCAATTTGCATAGGAAGTTTGCAGATAATCCAAAGTTGATTGAATTTTTCTCAGTGTCATCATTTTAAATGCTGCTGGCCAGTATATTTCTTGAAAGGTATACAGTGAGCAAGAGTAAATACAAATAGTTTATAATATATACAGTTAGAATTGGAACAGAAGACAGGTCCTGACTATTGCATTTTACTGTAACATTTTGGGATTTGTCTTCAACATACTGGCAAGGCAGATAATTTGATTAAAGTAATGCATGGTTGTGTAAAAGTAACACATTTATGTAAAACAGATACCATGACAGCCACTGACTTGTGATATTTGGCAGCGCCATAGCTCATTCGATGTCCGGTGCTGCTCCTCTCAACCTGGCACATCTCAGCACTAATGCTCTCCTTCCATCTATCCTAAGGGTGCCAGGGCCTAATGCCATACATGTTCATGGTCTACATGACAGCATAAAAAAAAAAAAAAAGAAATGTCCATTTTCCAATAGGGTGTTCCTCCTTTCTCTTCTAAGGATGAATTCCAGGTTCTAACATCTTGTGCTCTGGAGTCCTGCCATCACATTTGCATAAGAAGCCAAAAATTAAAAAAAATGCTTCTTCTCCATCCTAAAAGATACTATACCATCAGAGAACAAGGTACAGAAGACACACTTTCACAACTGAGGAAAAACACATGCTTGTGTATGCACTTAGGACAAATGGATAATGTCTCTTTGGAAAAGTCCAGCCTTTAACACCTGATGAGGAATACCTCTTCTCATTATAAGGCAATGACTATGATGCAGTAGAAGAGACTGCAGAATTCATTTGAGGTGGTGTGGACACCAGTAATTTCAGAGACTGGGAACATCCACACACAGGTGCTGCAGGAGGTCAGTCTTTTGCTAGCGTTAGCACTGTTATGGCATGAGTACTTGCAATGGTTACTGACTACATGTAACTGTGAAATCTTTTGTCAGGAAATACTCCATCAACATAATCTGCAGCACTACCTCAGTAAATAACACATGGTAAGTGTATAAGTCATATATGTAGTACTAAATGATAAGTCTCTCATTGGTGACATTATTAACATAAACATACATTAACTAATGAGGTCAGCACCAGAAATAGTCACATGATGCGGTGCACTACAGCAAGGCAATGTTGACAGCAGAATGGCTGTTGATGATGATGTCATTACTCTCATATATATGACAGAGCCTCAGGGCAGTGGCACACAGTTGTAAAGTATATTGTAGGGCCCCATTCCCCACAGGAGGTGGATAAATATTTGATCAGTGACATAGGCTAACACAGTCAGCATAATGAGGAAATTACATAATAATGGGGAAAGCACCACTTAGCTTACATCTGTTTCTTGGGCACTGGGTGAACCCTTGCATGAAGACACAACTCTTTTTAAAGTACCAGCACCCACTATCACACCTATGCACAGGGGTGCTAGGTGAAGACATCTTTCACAGTTAGCTATGGAGACACCAAAGTCTTTGTCTGTCAGCAGTAGATGTGTTGTGACATAGTTCAGGCCCAGGGAGCTGCCAGTGAGTCAGGTAAAGATAGTCAGAGAAATTTACCACTACACTGGAACAGTAGAGGCCAGGGATATTTCTGCAGTGTTCTTCATTTGAAGTATGGTTGCACATGTGGCATCTATGTCTGCATCTATCTGCACTATAGTAAGGACATATCAGATGTACACTGGGACCACTGATGCTTGTGGATGAATGAGAGTATGCATGGGTGATGTTTGTCTGGGCCAGTCAGTTGTGACTGTCCCCTAAAACTGATACAAGCATCTGTGTGGATTCCATCAAAAATAAGGCAGCTAAGCCTCAACAAACTTTCACATCATGGCATTGAACTTCAGAGTCAAGATCTATGTCCCATAGCACTGTTAGGTAAATGTTAATAGATTCTTCTGCATGCAGTAGAGCTCATCATTAAAGCATGAAGCTCACATGCTAATACATGTGCATGATCTATGGGACCATTAGGTATGTAGTGTATGATGCCTTGTAATACAAGTTTTCAGCTGCTGTAACGCAGCACATACTTACCAGGGAAATCATTTGCAGAGTAGAATACAATACATCGCATCCTATCTGATGTTGTACTTATCCTCATGTTCCTGAAAAATGAAGGAAAAAATAAGTTTGAAAACAGCTGTAACAATCAACATTTTCAGATAAAACACATTTTCATTAACAACTAATAATAGCTTCAGTAATGCAATACAGTTCAATTATTCAGACTACATGATTCCACTTTTGCCATGACTACTACTTTACAGTTTCCCCATCCTCTGCTAGTATTAACACTTGTTCCACTGAACACAATACAAATCATGATAGCTACTAAAATATGAGCATATAATTTGCCTATGATATATGGAGAAGTGCCTGATGTACACGTACTGTTGTGAATGACAGAAGGCTGCTTTAAGGGAAAACAAAAGGATTATGCTAAAAGGAATAATCTTACAGTCATTACAACAAGCTGGTGTAGAGAAGGTGTTTTAAGGGTGTACAATTATACCACTATCTGCCTGCACTCTGTCAATAACAAGAGCATCCTTACAATCTAATGACATGCCTACAACTTTAGAAAGGACCTTGTACATTGAACTTAGAAATTCTACAATAGATGTATATGCTGTATATATTATTGATGTATTTATTTCTGTTCTTTTTGAGATGCTGAATACTGTACTCTTGTATTACTTTTTCTGTTTAGTACTTGCATGGAACTACCTGTGAGTGTTTGTTTTTCTCATTTAGGCTGTGTCTACAAATGTCTCTTTTGACTATCAGACTACCCTGTTAAACAAATAATGATAATAGCACAAAGGATAAATAATAGCTTTGGTCTTAGGCAGGGTCAATGGCTAAAATTTAGATTAGTGAAGAAGGCAGTGGAAGGCTAGACTGAGTTGAGAATAAACAAAGACTAAGATGGATGTTAAAGCCAGAAGTATACCGTGAGATGATAAGGTGAGGAAGAGAAAAAGATTAGGTAAGATAATACTGAAATGAAAGGAGTGAAAATTGCTGAAACTGATGATTTGCAGGAGATTTGGGGTACTGTGAATGTATGGAAGGAATTTGGGAAAATAAAAGGAGCATTACCATGGTAAGGTATGCAAAAGAGAAATATTGCATGTGTGGTACAAAACACCAGTCAAGTTCAAAAGGAAGGACTAACACAAAATGGTGGTTGTTGGAGGGATAGGGAGGAGGGTGGAGATAATATACATATATGGTTGAGATCATGATTAAGAAATTTTGGTAGAAGCTAGTGAAAGAATGGAGTAGGGTGATAGGATGGGATTGGAAGCCATCATGCGAAGTGTGTATATGTGGAGGTGAGGACAGTGTGTGACTGTGTGACTCTAATGCACTGCTGTGACAGGGCAGAAATGGATATCACTAAAGTCTGAGAGCAGATCGGGCCGATGGATAAAGCTATTATTTAGAAGAGTAACTTAGCAGGTATTATCCAATTAGTAGAAACAGCCAGACGTAGATGTCTGGGGAGAGGACTGCTTTGAAACAGGGGTTAATATAAGGACAGGATTGTCTGAGTGTGTGTGTGTGTGTGTGTGTGTGTGTGTGTGTGTGTGTGTGTGTGTGTGTGTGTGTGTGTGTGTGTGTGTGTGTGCGTGTGTGTGTGTATGTGTGTGTGTGCATGTGTCCATGTCTGTCTGGTTATGTCTGGAGTGTATGGGAATGTTTTATATAGATTAAGTTTAATTTGGGATTACATAGCTATCCTGTGCAGTAATTTTATTTATGATAATGCCATATATGATGATGGTGATGATGATGATGATGATGTTGAGGTTTATGATCTCTCTCTCTCTCTCTCCCTCTCTCTTACCTACTTCTCCATGCTCCAAACCTGACAGTAACATTTCTCCTGTATCATCTTACCACATTATACTTAGCAGTAATTACATCAAAATTAATCTTTCAGTTTGGTGACCCTCTCAGGTAAACTACTTCTCACAATTAATTTAATATAATAATAAAAATATTTGTTTCCTTTACAAAAAAAATAATAATAGTACTTTCACATATCCTCAAAGCCACCCTAGTGACTACTGCCTTTCTTCTTACACTTAGTAAAGGCATTGACTCTAGTTCTCTTCCCCTGTTCCCATCTCACACAGCCTAAAAGTAATATGTCTTTAGTACTGCACAATTAAGTATAGTGTGCATTAGCAGTAAATAGTGCAGTTAAGAGCTCAGGCTAAATCAATACCAAATCCCAAAGAAAGTGCAAGGGCTCCATAAAAACCAGTAAACACAAAAGAAAAATGAAGCCCAGAGACATACAATAAAGCTATCAGTTGGCAGAAAATGTTCAGTTACTTAATTCACAGCATAGTCACACAGCATGGAAACGAAAATACTTAAAAAATCACTTTTATTAAATCCAAACCATACATTTTTGTTTCTTAACTTTATCAGATGTGGGCTGGAACTAAAACCAGACATTTAAACCATTGGTGATTATCATAAACCAATCAGAATGTTTTAATTTATGTTGTAAATTTAACTTTTTGATGTTCTTAAAGTGCATGTTCAAAAAATGTAATGACTGAATGATATTGTATCAGGAACCTCAAACAGTATTTAAAATTATTTGATTTCATAAGACAAAATACATATATAAATATAAATATATTAAAAAATGCATAGGTAAAAGATATACCTACACCACCATCTACTGTTCATTCAGAAAAAAAAAATGTTAAAATATGGTTTGTTTGAAAAAACTTTCTCATTGAAACCTATTCTAGAATGTTACTTAAAATACATATTTATAAAACAAATTTGTGAATATATAATATGCTAAAAACTTCACTCAATAAAAAATGTCAAATTGGAAACTTGATAAATCCATAAAAATCTTAAAATGCATATAAATATATTCAAACAAAGATAAGATATTTATAATTTTATCTAACTTGGCATAAACTATAGCAGCAATAGGAAAGTTCACATGATTGATCGAAGTATACATTTTGTTTATTTTATGTGTATAAATGTCAAAATATTTAAACATATATGTATATGAAATTCTTATTATTTGATTTTAACCCCAACTTGGAAAATGTGTCCCATCTTTTATCATACTTCCTTAGTGGGCCCCAGAGGCTTATAACTTAGCTGCTTTGAGTTTAAGAAGCAGGACAATGGAAATACATTCATTTAACCCTGTTTTTTTGTTTGCCTGCAAGGTCACTTGTCACCAGAGTTCCCTGTATTCAATTCTTTCCTCCCATAAACCCCTCTTACAACCATCTTTACCCTTTCTAATACAAAAAAACAAGAAATGAGCATCATTACATTCTTGTTTATGTTTAAAAAGAGTATTTGTTTGCTTTTTATTCTGTATATTATATACATGTTCGTATATTCTTCTTCTCAACTTTCCTTTTGTCTTTCCTATATAAAATGCTTGGCAGACTTCACATTTTGCTAAATATAGTCAAACCTGAACTCTCACAGTTATTGTATTCCTTCCCTTTCAAAACTGTTTCCCTACTTTCCCCAAAAAAATGGATGAAGGGACATTGAGTACAGTGCCCACATTTAAAGGTTCCCTTTCTATTTATTCTATTTGATACATCAATTGCCTTATTTGTTTCTAATAAGTTTTTAATACTTAAGAATTTCTTATATACCACTTTCAAATTCTCCTTTTTATTTTTTCTAGGTCAGTGATAGAGGTAAATATGTTCCATTCTTTCTCTAAAATGTTCCTAACTAATGCTGAACTTGCATTATATTCAATTACTAAGGGCCAATTAAAATCTTCTATTTTATTCTGCCTGTTTGCTTCATTTTTTAAACCTAATATAGGTTTAAATTTTTCTAATCTACCTTCTGCCACTTCCTTTTCTATTTTTTCAATTAACACCTCAGGGTACTTTCTTTTAATAAACATTTTCCTTAATCATTTAATTTAAAAAATCCTCATCATTAGATGTCATTCATGATTATCTTATGTACTGCCCCTTAACCAAATTTCTTTTTTTCTAAGAAAAAAGTAATATTAATAGTAGGGTAGGTGTTGTTCCAAGTTGATTATACTCATCGAGCTACAAGTTTCCCACAGTTTTGTGTGTTCATTGTGAGACACAACTAATAGTTGTATTTTTAACATTTTTAAATTTTTATTTTTATTTTACTATGTAATTTTATTATTGAATATTATGGATTTTATAGAATGCGTAAACAGTTATATAACTGTTTAATTATTTTATATGTATTTTCATGATTTTAAATGGTTGTTGTGTTATGAGAATCCATGTCAGGATGAATCATTCAGTATCCATGAAATTAATATTCATGAGATCAAATTGGTGTATCACAGGATTCGATAATTTGAATTAATTAGTACTATTTAAAGGCTGTTAGTTTGAGAAATGGTGTTCTGAAGAAGTCTATGGAGGATAGATGAAAGCGCTTAACCTGATGTACTAATAAACGACAGTTTTGGTATTTTCTGTCTCTTTCCTTGGAACCGGACACTCATTTTTCACCAGTTATATCGCATTTATTGACTGGCAAATTTCTTTTTTGATACATTGGATGAGCACTATTGTAATGTAAATAAGAGTTGGAATAAGTGATTTTTCTATGTATCTTTGAATTAAATTTGTTGTCCTTCTTATAGATCATTACATCTAAGTATTCCAGTTTTTCCAAATCAACTTTAAAAACTAAAATTGTCCTGGTTAAGGAGAAAAAATATACTTAGGGATTAGTGGGATTTTCTTAGACGTCTTGATCAGAATTTATACAAAGAAAATATTAAGTTTCTTACCATCGATGTAATTGATTTGTTTTCTAGCATTCCTCACGAAGAAGGTTTAGCACTTTTGGAAGAGTTGATTTTTGAAGATAGGATTTTAACACATAATGAATGTACTGTAATTCTTCAATTAATGGACTTGGTTCTCAAATACAAATTTTTCTACTTTAAAGGTGAATATTTTCACCAAATAAAGGGAGTAGCTATGGGCACAGCTTGAGCACCAACATACACAAATCTAGTTTTGGCAAAATGGGAGGAGAAACAGGTGTTTAAATCTATCTTTAGCAGTAAATGGCTGTTATATAAAATATTTTGGATATCTGTATCTTCTGGGAAGCTACTGAGGAAGAGATCTTGGAAATCATAGAATTTTTAAACAGTAGTACTGACTTCTTAAGATTTACATTTAAAGTTGATTTGGAAAAACTGAAATACTTAGATGTAATGATCTATAAGAAGGGCAACAAATTTAATTCAAAGATACATAGAAAAATCACTTATTCCAAATCTTATTTACATTACAATAGTGCTCATCCAATGTATCAAAAAATAAATTTGGTTAGGCGGCAGTACATAAGGTCATCATGAATGATATCTAACGATGAGGATTTTTTAAATGAAATGATTACCTTAAGGAGAATATTTATTAAAAGAAAGTACCCTGAGGTGTTAATTGAAAAAAATAGAAAAGGAAGTGGCAGAAGGTAGATCAGAAAATTGTAAACCTATATTAGGTTTAAAAAGTGAAACAAACAGGCAGAATAAAATAGAAGAAGATTTTAATCGAGCCTTAGTAATTGAATACAATGCAAGTTCAGCATTAGTTAGGAACATTTTAAAGAAAGAATGGAACAGATTTACCTCTATCACCGACCTAGAAAAAATAAAAAAGGAGAATTTGAAAGTGGTATATAAGAAATCCTTAAGTATTAAAAACTTATTAGAAACAAACAAGAAACAAGAAAAAAAATCAACAATTGATGTATCAACTAGAATAAAAAGGAAGGGAACTTTTAAATGTGGGCACTGTACTCAATGTCCCTTCATTATTAATAAAGAATCCATTTTTTTGAAAGTAGGGAAACAGTTTTGGAAGGGAAGGAATACAATAACTGTGAGAGTTCAGGCTTGATAAATATGGCAAAATGTGAAGTCTGCCAGGCATTTTATATAGGAAAGACAGAAGGAAAGTTGAGAAGAAGAATATATGAACATGTATATGATATACAGAATAAAAAGCAAACAAATGCTCTTTTTAAACATAAACAAGAATGTAATGATGCTCATTTCTTGTTTTTTGTATTAGAAAGGGTAAAGATGGATGTAACAGGGAGTTTATGGGAGGAAAGAATTGAATACAGGGAACTCTGTTGGCAAGGAACCTTGCAAGAAAACAAAAAAAAGGGTTAAATGAATGTATTTCCATTGCCCCGCTTCTTAAACTCAGAGCGGCTAAGTTATAAGCCTCTCGGTCCCACTAAGGAAGTATGATAAAAGATGGGACACATTTTCCAAGTTGGGGTTAAAATCAAATAATAAGAATTTCATATATATATATATATATATATATATATATATGTATATAGAAATATTTTGACATTTATACACAATGAAATAGACAAAATGTATACTTCGATCAATCATGTGAACTTTCCTATTGCTGCTATAATTTATGCCAAGTTAGATAAAGTTATAAATATCTTATCTTTGTTTGAATATATTTTTTATACTCTTGTGGTTTTTATGCATTTTTAGATGTTTTTTAAAAACAATTTTTATAGATTTATCAAGTTTCCAATTTGACATTTTTTATTGAGTGAAGTTTTTAGCATATTGTATATTCACAATTTTTTTTATAAATATGTATTTTTAAGTAACATTCTGGAATAGGTTTCAATGAGAAAGTTTTTTCAAACAAACCATGTTTTAACATGTTTTTTTCTGAATGAACAGTAGATGCTGGTATAGGTATATCTTTTACCTATGCATCTTTTAAAATATTTATATATATATATTTTGTCGTATGAAATCATACAATTTCAAATACTGTTTGAGGTTTCTGATACAATATCATTCAGTCATTACATTTTTTGAACATGCACTTTAAGAACATCATGTTTTTCTTTTACAAATAGTTACATTTACAATGTAAATTAAAACATTCTGATTGGTTTATGATAATTACCAATGGTTTAAATTTCTGGTTTTAGTTCCAGCCCACATCTGATGAAGTTAAAAAATGAAAACGCATGGTTTGAGTGTTAATATGTTTTGGTGGATTTAATAAAAGTGATTTTTAAGTATTTTCATTTCCACGCTGTATGACTACACTGAGAATTAAGTAACTGAACAGTTTCTGCCAACTTGGAGCTTTATTGTACGTCTCTGGGCTTTGTTTTGCTTTTTTATTTACTAAATCAATACCAGCCTAAATTTACTAACAATACTAAGATTTGGCTTAAGGATACGTCCTGTATATCTGCTGGTATTTCTGATTATTACAACACTTTAATGGACAACAGGGCTGGAAAGAGGTCATGGGTACTATCATAAATCCACAAGATTCCTAAAATCACACCATATTATTAGCCAAAAGGTAGCTGCAGTGAAAAAGATTCCAACTAGACCTGAACTCACCCTTTCTGTCTACACAAAAATCCTGTTGGCTACTTCCTATGTTTTCTACCATCAAATATAACAATCTCTTTGCACCTACTTCTATAGATGTTTTCCCATTGCCTTACACCATGAACACATCTCTGTTGGTGGCTTCAATAAAATTGGGTTGGCAAAGAATAAGGACAATCATCACCATTTTTCTCACACTGTACAGCCATGTTCAATTGGTATATAATCTGATCAGACTCAACTCAAATACAAATGATGTCTCAATTATAGATTTTGTTATTACTAAAATTCTTGACTCAATTCCCTATCGACCCTATCCACTACCATAAGTGATAATTCTCCATTGCTCTTCTAAAATATGGAACTCCCTCCCCCTTGAGCTCCAAAACATAAACAGTAAGTTTAACTTTAAAAACCTATTCCAGGCCTACTTATCTAACTCCTAGAAGTGTACCTGTTCAGACCCAAGATTGACCATACATCACACAGTTCACCTAATATCTTCTAGGGATTGTAGCATATATCCTGTAATCAATACAACTCTAAGTACTCACCTGACCCACCAGTGTTACCATAAGGGTCTAAAGAAACTTCTCTCATACCAATATTGATCCAATTATTTTCATTTCTCCTATTCACATCTGATATTTTTGAATGTAAAATCTCTTTTTGCTTGTAATTGTAATACATGATTATTTTTTTCTTCTTTTTAAGCTCACTGTAATGTTTGTCTCTATAATTCTTGTATTGTTTATTTTATTAATCATTGAATTGTTTAACTATGTACTGTACTACTGTATGGAGCTTTTCTCCCCAGGCCTCCACTGAAAACAGGCAACCCGCCCAGTCGACTCTCCCGGTAAACAAATTAAAATAAAATAAATTAATTATTAAATATTGAACTTTTAAATTTCCTAATAACCCCATCCTTCTTTCCCTCTAGCAAGAAATTAACCTGAAAGCTCAGCAAGCATCATCCATCAGGAATGAAAATAAATTTACTGGACTGCATCATATGAGTGAACTGACCCCACTTATGCCCTGACCATTTTCTATAACTTACAATCCTCTCTACTAGACAGACCTCTCCTCAAAAAATGGACCTAAATATTGCAATACACCACACATTACTGCAATTATCTGTCAAATAATAAAATAATAGGATCAGGTTTGGAAAATCTGGGAAAATAACCTAGGTGATACAATACCTGCATTCATAATTAACAATTAAAAACCCGTAAAAAAATCAATGAATCAAAGGTCTCATACTAAAGGTACACCCATTTGACCATTCAGCAACAACCCATATATTTTTGAAAAGTCATAAAACTCATTGACAACTACTGCAATTTTCCCCACATTAACACTTGACTTTCTTCTCTCACTTAATCTAGTCTCTTAATTCAAATCCAGCGATTCTTGAGAACTCTTCTTCAGACTTCCTTTGAAACTTTTGCAAATACTCCTACAGTCACACCAAATGTTACTCTTCACAGACATTCTCAGGGCCAACCACTATTTTACTACAAAACAATTCAGTACACAGCAGTTAAACAATCCCTCGATACCTTACAGTGCCTTTACAAAGGGTCCCATTTACATTGTCGAAGTGTCTGCTAAGCGAACGCCCTTTGATCGACACATAAATGTTGAACTATGAAAAGTTTGAATGGCCAAGTAAGCAAATTTTTTCCTAGAGGAAAAAATCATTTGTCCGTTATCGGGAATTTGCCCTTTCCTCCACTGTAGTGGGATCTTGGAGTTGCTATATTTAGTTAGGGAGGTGTAGGGGGCACAGCCCCCCCCCACATCGGGGGGTGTGGGGTGCAAAACCCCCAACGTCTTAGGGTTTGATGTTTTTTTTTTATTGGGCAAGCGATTTTTCTCCTGGCAAAAAATCGCTTACGTGGCTGTTCAAAGTTTTCATAGTTCAACATTTATGTGTTGATCAAAGGGCTTTCGCTTAACAGACCTTTTAGCGATGCAATATAGACCCTTTACAAACCATACCTATATACTCTCTACCCTGAACTACTATGCCATGATTCAAGGATTCTCTGCAAGCTTGCTACATTTATTTTCAACTAGTCCTTTGGTCCTAAGGTAAATGAACAGCACCAGAACTACTAGATCTAAGGATTTAAACATTGCTGTGACCTAAAACAGGACATGTTGGAGGGACAGGTGTATATCTCAGAGAATCACCATTGTCTGAAATACACTTCCCATCCATGTGTAGTGGAGCCCTTCTTTAATCTTATTTAACTGCAACCTGGACCAGTGGATGGGAAAATGGAAATTCACTCCTGGTCTGACATCTATGTCTCTGATGAACAGAGGCAGCCATTAAATCATGCACTAACATACACCCTTTAAAATATCCTCTAAGTCACAGTTAGTCATGGGATACTTTTGCGTTGCATGGCTAAGTTTATAAAGGCCCCAGTGTTTGTTAGCCTAGTATACACCTATGAACCTAATATTATTCCTCATGGCTTTAAACATCATCTGCTCATGTCACTTCCAAAGGCTGCAAATTATTCTTACCAAACAATTTCTAGCCAGTCACCAATATTCACACCATAAGCTATGATATTTCAAAAAGTTATATACAGGCACATATTTGAATATGTGTAAACGTATGATAATCTTATTTGCAAATGACATGGAGTTAGTCTCAAGCATAGCACTATTACAGCCATATGCTCATTCTAAAAAAATATACATCTCAAATATGGCTAATAGTCTACTCACAGGTACACATACAGGAACATAATAACACAAGTATGAACAGTGTTCGGATCCACAGAAGGGCTCCCAGTGGGAGTGGGTGTGCATCAAGGTTCAGCTATGAACCCACTGCAGTTTATACTTGTGATCCACTACATTATCATACAGGTTGAGGGGCAGATTAACAAAAGAGCTGCATGTAGACAGTGTAGCATAACAAGCAGACTCTGAATAGGAAATTCAGCAAATGACTGGAGAATGGAATGCAAAATTGAAATCACGTGGGATTAAACTGAGTGCAGATAAAACAGTTGCCATGGCATCCAATGGGGGAAATCAGAAGAAAATGAAAAATAAGATAAAAAAAAGAGTAATAGCAGAAAAGGTTACCAGCTTCAAGTATCTGTGAGGGGTGGATGAGGAGAAGCAAAGTTTGAATGTGGAGGTCAAAGCTGGAATCCGAGGGTCATCAGTCAAATAGCACAGAGTGTCAGGGGTAGTGAGTGGCACAGCAATGCCAAAGAAGCTAAAAGGTAAGGTGAACAAAACAGTGGTGTGATCATTAGGTTTACTATCAAATTTTCAAATGTAACTCCGTCGACTGCACTTTTGTCCAACACGGAAAATTGAAAACGGTAATGTCGAACTCAAAAAGCAACCTAGGAATGGGTTTTAACATGGGTCGAGATAGGTGTTCACTGCTATTGCCGAACTACAAACCTGTCCCCTATCTCGACCCATGTTAAAACCCATTCCTAGGTTGGCTTTTGGAGTTCAACATTACCGTTTTCGATTTCCCATGTTCGACAAAAGTGCAGTCGACGGAGTTACATTTGAAAATTAGATAGTAAACCGATCATTACTATCATATGGTACTGAAATATAGGTAGTGAAGGTAGAGCAGTTTAGGAAGCTACAGGTGATGGAGATGAAGTGCTTGATATGAGTAGTAAGATGAACACTGTAGGACAAATTAATAAATTAGGACATTGGAGCAGAAGCCAAAGTAGCTCCGGTTGCACAGAGGGTCAAAGAGAACAAAATATAGTGGTTCTGGCACATGTGCAGCAAGGCAGAAGATAATTTGGTGAAGATTTGGGAGACTCAGGAAGAAGGGAAGAAGAAACAAGGATATCCAAAGAAATGGATGGACTGAATGAAAGAAGACCTGATAAAGACAAGCATAATAGTTGAAGAAAGTAGAAAAGTGACACTGAATTGTAAGAGAGATGGTGACAGTTGAGGTAGCATCCCAACCCCATGTAAAAAATGGACAAATAGGTGGGTTGATAATGATGATGATGATGAAGATGAGCCTATTCACAGGTGCAAGCTTCTTAGATTTTAAAAGGACACCTTTAGTAATACTAATAATAGCATGATAATTGTGAAGCTTAGCTTTTGAAAATTTTTGACAATGTTTAGTTCTGATTTACAGACTATCAAACAGAACATTCAGTGTCTCTTCTGGTAGTCATCTGTCCATTGGTGGTACACTCAAAAGATGTTTCCCCTGGACTCTGTTGTTGGTACACTATTGTTTTCATTGTTTGTTAATGTCCTTCCCAAAGAACTGCACCATCTCAAATTGATGTTATCATACTTATTTATCCACACAAAATATCCTTACACTTCAAAACCAACAAGATGATTTTTTGAAATTTGCTATCACCTAACAGTATAACCATCGACATACAAAAAAACGAACACCATAGTGCTTGACTTAACACCATAGTGCTTGACTGAAAAACAATTCCACGGTCTCTGCACTTGCTATAATGGAAACTAGTTGTTGCGATCTTCTTACAAATGATAAAAAGGCATCTAGGAGTCATTTTTGATCAAAATTCTTTCCACTCCCCACAATTATCTGGTCTCAAAAGGTTCTTAACCATCTCAGAATACTCTGTAAAAACTCTAATCTTGTAACACCTAAGTCTAGGAAATCTACTGCCTTTATTAGCCAATGACTGTAATCAAGATATATGACTTCTCCAGAGAAATGAAATTAAAATTATAATTAAGAGCATCTCTGCATGTCTATTTTTAAAGTCATATGGTTATCCATCAAAATTAGCTATGTTCCTTTGCTGTGTATTAACTTACAAAATGCTACATAACACTTACTATCCACCACTTAGATCTTCAATTCTTGTTTGCTACTAAAAATATTGTCTTTGAAATTAGGAAGCCTTATATCTTCTTAGAACCCCACACCCACTTTTCTATAAGGGAAAACACCTCAAAAACAGCCCCTGCTGTACCACTGTATGTAATTCACTACATTTCAGCTAAGCAAAGTAAGCAACCACTGCCAGTTTCAAAAGCAATTATGTATTAATTCTTATGTACTCAAAGTCTTTATGCTTTATGGAAAATGGTTTAGAACAGTCTCTTACATATTCACATGCTCCTAGATAATATACATAATTTATAATTGAACCCTAATCATTGAATACCTCCAGCATGTATGGCTGCTTCCTTATCAATGTTATCAATATGTGAACAATTTGTTTTGCTTTGCAAATGGTCTGCCTTGGGTAAACTATTTAGTCTGCATGGTCTATATGTTATACATTATGTTAAGAAGTTTATTTTATTAGATTTCACAGCATAAATCCTTTATCTTGCACAGACGTTATTTCTATCTTTTGTTGAGCTGTCAATTCCAAAACTATATTTCTTAGACCCTACATTTATCAATATTGTGCTTCCTAGATATTTCAGAATAATGTAAGTCAAATTGTTAGTAGCAAGACTATTTGTTAGATCTTTTAAAATGTGATATTCTGCACATCGGTGCGTTAATGCTTTTTGACCAGGCTAGTGACTAAAAAGGGTATTTGGACCAATTCACCAAGCTAGTTAACAAAGTTAAGTAAAATAAATATAAATGACATGAAATAAAAAAAAAATCTGCGTATAATAACACGATGGCGTGGATCTATTGTGTATTTGGTCCTTTTTTAATAGATTTTTTGGTCCTCCTTAGGACATTCATTTACCATCCCTGCACCCAGTTGCCAACATTCATACCAGGTTTACCAGCTTTTCTTCTACCAACCTGGACATACTCCAATGTCAGTGATACCAGTCATGGATCCTAAGGGCATCCTAGGGGCTCGGAGATCTCTTGTTCCATCCTGGTGGTGGTTTCTTAATATGCCCTGTCTACTTCCCTTCCCCACCTCCCATGCTGCCTGGTTATGTTTGAAGGAAACTACCTTATTTGAACCATACCTCCCCTAAGGGAGCATGACCAATGAGCACCTTCCCACCTGCGACAGCATGCTCATCCCTACCTGCTATTCCATCAATCACCTGAGTTAAGTACAAACTTGCAGTGTTAAAGATCATACTGCATTTTATTTTTCTGTCTACTTAATTGTTTCATTGGATATTGTGGTCTGTGTCTCTCTGTAGTTATTTATTTTTCTATTTAATTGTTTCATAGAATGCTGAGGTCTCTCTCTCTCTCTCTCTCTCTCTCTGAAGTAAGTGGGGGCTATTGTGTTTCACTTCATTGATATTCAGTGTTAAACTCTTAGCCTAGAGGGTTTCTCTGTATTTATAAGTGTTAGTCACATATCTTTGAATTTAATACTGCTCAGTATCTGAGTTGTTTGACTTCTGCTACATACCTACTATCAACTGACTTACTAGCTGAGTTAAGTACAAACTTGCAGTGTTAAAGATTGTACTGCATTTTATTTTTCTGTCTATTTAATTGTTTCATTGAATATTGTGGTCTATGTCTCTCTGTAGTTATTTATTTTTCTATTTAATTGTTTCATAGAATGCTGTGGTCTCTCTCTCTCTCTCTCTCTCTCTCTCTCTGTGCAATAAGTAGGGGCTATTGTGTTTCATTTCATTGATATTCAGTGTTAAACTCTTAGCCTAGAGGGTTTCCCTGTATTTATAAGTGTTAGTCACATATATTTGAATTTATCACTGCTCAATATCTGAGTTGTTTGGCTTCTGCTACATACCTACAATCAACTGCATTACTAGCTGAGTTAAGTACAAACCTGCAGTGTTAAAGATTGTACTGCATTTTATTTTTCTGTCTATTTAATTTTTCATTGAATATTGTAGTCTGTGTCTCTCTGTAGTTATTTATTTTTCTATTTAATTGTTTTATAGAATACTGTGGTCTCTCTCTCTCTCTCTCTGCAGTTAGTTTCCTGCCCTCCCTCCTTGTTCTTGTTCTGGTATTAATCTTGGTGGCTTTGGAATTGCCTGCCCCTCCTGTAAATTTGTGTTTGAACACTCCTCCTGGGTCTGTCTCATTTGCTCACTCAACCGAGTACAGTGAGATCATATTTTGACTTCAGACACTCCTACCAGTCCCATCTGTTCAGCTCTGTCCCAGCTCTATTCCCATCTAGAGTCACTACCTCATTCTATCCAATACAGAGAAAACATTTGTGAAGGGCAAGCCACTTAGGTCCTTAATTTTGAATTATCTTCTGTTTTTATTTCTCCTTTTCCACTTTCCAAAAAAAAAATTCTAAGCTTGTTTCCTGACTTTCCTGTAACTAGTCTAGTCCAGACAAAGATTTGCTGTAACCAGGACTGCTTGTAAGCTTTTGAGCCCCCAAAGCCATTCTGTGTTGGTGGGAAACCTTCTAGTTTATCAGTGGGAGTGGTAAGCACTAGGTAGCCTATCTACCACAAGAGTGGTTTCTGGCCCAGAAATTGTAGTTTATTGGCTGTTTGGGCAGTTTTTCCATCTCTTTCAACTTTCTGGTTTAAAAGCCCATGTTTGTGCTTGTTTGCCACCTTTCCCATAACTAGTCTAGTCCAGATACAGATTTGCTGTATCCAGGACTATTTTAAGCTTCTGAGTCCCCCAAGCCTTTTTGTGATGAGGGAAGCCTTCTAGCTTATCAGTGGGAGTGGTATCTACCATAAGAGTGGTTTCTGGCCCAGAAATTGTAGTTTATTGGCCGTTTGGCAGTTTTTCCATCTCTTTCAAACTTCTGGTTTAAAAGCCTGAATTTGCACTTGCTTCCACCTTTCATGTAATTAGTCTAGTTCAGATACAGATTTGCTGTATCCAGGACTGCTTGTAAGCTTCTGAGACTCCAAGCCTTTATGTGTTGGAGGGAAGTCTTCTAGCTTATCAGTGGGAGTGGTAAGCACTAGGTAGCCTATCTACCACAAGAGTGGTTTCTGGCCCAGAAATTGTAGTTTATTGGCTGTTTGGGCAGTTTTTCCATCTCTTAAAAACTTTCTGGTTTAAAAGCCCATGTTTGTGCTTGTTTCTCACCTTTCCTGTAACTAGTCTAGCCCAGATACAGATTTGCTGTATCCAGGACTGTTTGTAAGCTTCAGAGCCCCCCCAAGCCTTTCTGTGCTGGAGGGAAGCATTCTAGCTTATCAGTGGGAGTGGTAAGCACTAGGTAGCCTGTCTACCACAAGATCCAGGTACAGATTCTTAGTTTTAGAACTTCAATTTGCTTATTTGTGCTCAGAACTTGTTCAAAACTTGTTGTTAGCACTAAATAAGCTACAAATTACTACAGCTCTCAGTCTTCCTCTTTACCTAGAGGAAAACATTTTTTGTACTTACTTTCCTCACTTGCTTAGATAAAAACAGCTCTTATACTCACTTTCCTCACTTGTCTAGAGGAAAGTAGTTTTTTTTATTCAGGCATGTCCAAGGGTCAGCTCCCAGTGCTCTCTCCTGTCTATCTGATGAATCTGGACATCTTGGGGCAATGTAGCAATTGCCTCATGTATACAGACAATCCTCTCCTCCTACCAACCAACATCACAACCTGTGAGAGATGCACTTATCTAGCCAAAATGGAGGTAAAGCTCTCTCCAACCAAGACTGAACTTGACAGCCAATTGGAGAAGGTAAACACTTGCACCACACCACACTCATCACATAGCCCCAATAAAAATCCACACATAGAAACACAAAAACATGCATAGAGGCTCTCAATAATAATCTTCTCAAGCAACGGGACCTGTAAAGCAGAAACACAAGCAACCTCCAACCCCCAACACAACCCAAATGGCACATAGCCCATAGACTCAGTGTGCCAATAAACCACAGCCTATAAGATAAAACAACATACCCAACACACTAGTCATAGGTGACTCTATAGTCAGGCACACTGATGTCCCACTCACCAGGATAAACAAGGAGAAGGTTACTGTCAGCTGCCTGTCAGGTGCCAGGATCTGCCACATACCCCACACACAGGTCACTCCACAACAAGTACCAATATGACTCTGTTATTGTCCATGTTGGTGTGAATGACCTGAGACATACCTCCCTGAACTACATGAAAAGAGATATTGAAGTGCTCTCCAATCTTGTAGCCCAGGCAGGTATGACCCTAGCCCTGAGTAGCATCCTCTCATTGCCCAGAATGATACCGCAGTACAAGGACAAAATGATTGACTTCAACAATTGGCTAAGCTTCTGGTGTCATTCTAAGGTGATCCAGTATCTGTCTGCCTGGGATGACATGGTCGACAGACCACGATGCTTTGCCATCTCTGCGATTTCGGATACTGGCTAAGGGTTTTTCCACCCCATAGTGCCTTTTTTAGGCAAGGTTCAAATGACAAATTCACCACCATAACAGGAACAGGCAAGCAAAAACTAAGGGTAATGCTCCTCAATGCTAGAAGTCTAAATCTCAAAATGCACTCACTTGAGGCACTCCTTAAAATGGAGAACATTGATATCTGTGCAGTGACTGAGACCTGGTTCAAGGCTCCAGAGAGCACCCCTGCATTACCAGGCTATAACTCATACCACACTTTTCGCCCATCTAACCTGGACCGGAACACCAAAGATGGAGGTGTGCCCATAGCTAAACTCACTAAATTAGGTATAAATCCCTATGTCACAAGATGGGTTGCCAACTAGCTCACTGACAGAACCCACACTGTAAAAGTTGCAGACTACAAATCTGACTTCAAACCAGTGACAAGTAGAGTACCACAGGGTTCAGTCCTGGGACGTCTCCTGTTTGGTATCTACTTCTCTGAAATACAGGCTAACACAGAAGGCCTCTGGCTAATGAAGTTCGCAGATGACTGCAAACTAGGACCTATAGTCGAGTCCCCCAATGATGTGGACATCCTACAGAAGGGCCTCACTGAGACAGATGTCTGGTGTCAGAGGCATGGCCTCAAGCTCAATGCCAAAAAGTGCACTGTCATCCCCTTTGGTAAAAACTCTGCACCCATGAACTACCACATAAATGGCAGTCTGCTTAACGCTGAATGTGTGATGAGACCTTGGGACCCAGGTGGACAGTAGTCTTTCCTTTGATAATCACATTGCCACAGTAGTCAGGAAATCCTTCAATGTGGCACACCTCATCACAAAAGGGTTCTCATGTAGGAAAAAAAAGGTTATTGTTCCCCTCTACTCGGCACTCAATAGACCCATTATAGAGTATTACATATATCTCATTTCTCTCTACTTTCACTGGCTTATGTGAGTACTCACAAAATCATAATTTTTGAAATCCCACCCCTTCAATTATTTAAATTTATTGGCCATCTTACAGTATTTCATAGTACCAAAATACAAAAGTGACCACCCCTTTCAATCCATCTTGCTGTTTTAAAAATAGTAACTCTCCACTAAACCTTAACTTTTTAAACAGGTAAAACTCAAGTTACCTACTTTCACATCTAACTTCTCTAGTGCACACTGCAGAGTGCATTCTTTTCAATCTTACCTTTAAGCATCCCTGTGACTAGCACTTTCTCTAATACCTGCTGGAAAGCACTAGGAAGCCTTAAACTCATACAAACACTGAACTCTCCTTGTTAACAAGGAGAAATTAATAGTAGGCACTAAACAGCCTATAATTGCAAAGTACCTTGCTAAGGAAACAGCTCCTATACTTTACAAAGAAAAAAAAAAAGCCCCAAACCAGGCAAGTCCAAGGGTCAGCTTCCGGTGATTTCTCCTGTCCACCTGGTGAATCTGGGCATACTGGGGCAATGCAGCATTTGCCTCATGTACACAGACAACCCTCTCCTCCTACCACACAACACTACAACCTGTGAGAGATGCACTTACATAGCCAAAATGGAAGCAAAGCTCTCTCCAACCAAGATTGTCCTAAACAGTCAAGAGGAGAAGGTTAACACCCACACTACACCTCAAGCAACACATAGCCCTTCTAAACCCGCACCACCAACACCCACATATAGCAACACTAAATCCACATATGCAGAGGCCCTTAACTGTAACCTGCCCAAGCAACAAAGACCTCTGAAGCTGAAATGCAAACAAACACCAATCACAACCAATGTGTCACATAGTTCACAACACCAGTGTGCCACCCAGCAACAGCCCCTAAGGCAAGACAATGTACCTAACACTTTAGTCATAGGTGACTCAATAGTCCGGCACACTGATGTCCCTCTCACCAGGTTGAATAAGGAGAAAATTACAGTCAGCTGCCTGTCGGATGCCAGGATCCGCCACATAATGCATGCACTCAAGTCACTCCACAACAAGTACAAATATGACTCTGTCATTGTCCATGTTGGAGTGAATGACTTGAGACGTACCTCCCTGGACTACATGAAAAGAGACATGGAAGAGCTCTCGGATCATGTGGCCCAGGCAGGTATGACCCTAGCCCTGAGTAGCATCCTGCCTTCACCCAGAATGATACCACAATATAAGGATAAAATGATTGACTTCAACAATTGGCTAAGCTTATGGTGTCATTCAAAGGGGATCCAGTATCTGTCTGCCTGGGATGACATGATTGACAGACCATGATGCTTTGCCAGAGATGGTCTGCACCTGTCGCCCTGGGATTCAGGTTACTGGCTAAGGCTCTTGCCACCCCTATAGTGCCTTTTTTAGGCAAACTTCAAAGGACAAAACCACCACCGTAACAAGTACAAGCATGCAAAATCTGAAGGTAATGCTACTCAATGCTAGAAGTCTAAACCTCAAAATGCACTCTCTCGAGGCACTCCTAAAAATGGAGAACATCGATATCTGTGCAGTAACTGAGACCTGGATCAAGGCTCCAGAGAGCACCCCTGCAATACCAGGCTACAACTCTTACCACACTTTTTGGCCACCAAACCAAGACCGAAATACTAAAGGTGGAGGAGTGTCAATATTCACCAAGGATATTCACACCACCAGGCTAGTTGGCCAACACAATGTGTCTGAAATTCTCCAAGTGCAACTAACACTAGGTAAGACTGCAATCCAAATTGTAGCTTGCTACAGATCCCCCACCATACCCCAAGATTCTTACTACACCTTTCTAAACATACTGGAAAGTATTAAAATAGAACCAAACACCCTAATACTGGGTGATTTTAACTACCCTGCCATTAACTGGGAAAACTACTCATGTCCCAACACCTTTGCACAACGGTTCTTGGAATTCATAAATTCCAATGCCCTGGATCAACTAATCCATAGTCCCACCAGGGGCTCCAATATCCTAGACCTGGTCATTACCAATATGGGAAATCAATGCTCCATACCTATGGTCATCCCCTCGTTAATCAGGTCTGACCATAAGCTAATCACCCTTAACATCCACATCCCCACCCCACCCCAGTAAAGAAACCACCATAAAAACTTCTCCAAAGCCAACTTCATGCTACTCAAGTCAGAAGTGACAAACTTCATGACACCCATGCAGACGGGAACTGAAAGTTCAACTGCTGAATCCTACACTAAGGCACTGTACGAGCACATCCACTCATGCATGAATCGTGCCATCCCAAATAGAACCAAAATGCTCTCATTCAAAAAAAAGGAAGCCAATCTGGTGGTCCCCTGCCATAAAAAAAACGTTACAACAAAAGGAATAAACTTTTGCAGAAAAGAGGAAAATCCCAGGATGCAAAAAACTCCCTTACTAGCCTCAGTAAGGGAGGTGCCTCATAAAATCCTCCAAAGCTAGTTACGAAAATAAAATTGCCGAAGATTCCAAAGACAACCACAAAGCATTCTATAACTATGTCAAGAATCTAAATGGCAATGCTCAGATCTGCTCTGAGCTAAAACAGAATGGCATTAAATATACTGATCCGAAGGATATTGCCAATATCCTGGCAGATCGATTCAATGCCAACTTCACCCCCCTCTCACCCCCTAAATGGCCCATCTCAATACCTTAAGATTGCCAAATTCCAGTAATAACGGCCACACAGGTACAAAACACACTCTCTAAAGCCAAGAATACAGCATCCATGGGACCAGATGACATCCCGGGCTGTGTACTATATGAACTACAATATGAACTGGCACCTCACCTAAGTGTCATGTTTAATCATAGCCTCACCTCAGGTTTCGTGCCCACTGAGTGGCACAGAGCTACAGTTATCCCAGTCCACAAGGGGGGATCCACCTTGGATCCCAGAAACTACTGTCCCATCAGTCTGACAAGCCTTATCTGCAAGGCCATGGAGCGTATTATCATGGAACTTATAAACAAAGACATTGGCAACCTTCAAACACTGGACCCCACCCAGTTTGGGTTTGTGAAGGGCCGATCTTTTCTCCTGAACCTGATTGACTTCTTTGAATCAGTCTCCAGAGCCATGGACAAGGGTAAGGTGGTCCACACAGCCTATCTAGACCTTGCTAAGGCCTTTGACACCATCCCCCACTCTGGAATTATAGATAAACTTACTAAATTGGGCATTAATCCCTATGTCACCCAATGGGTTGCTAAATGGCTTACTGATAGAACCCACACTGTAAAAGTAGCCGACTCCAAATCCAGCTCCAGACAAGTGACAAGTGGAGTACCTCAGGGTTCAGTCCTGGGGCGCTCTTGTTTGGCATCAACTTCTCTGAAGTACAGGTCAACACTAAGGGACTCTGGCTAACAAAGTTTGCAGATGACTGCAAACTGGGAGCCATTATTGAATCCCAAATGATGTGGATACTCTACAAAAGGGCCTTACAGAAACAGATGCTTGGTGCCAGAGCCATGGGCTCAAGCTCAATGCCAAGAAATGTATTGTTATCCCTTTGGGAAAAACATGTATCCATGAATTACCATATAGGTGGCAGTACACTAAACACAGAAAGTGTGATAAGAGACATAGGGACACAGGTGGACAGTGGTCTCACCTTCGATAACCACATCGCCACAACAGTCAGGAAATCCTTCTATGTGGCACACCTCATCATGAAGGGCTTTTCATCCAGAAAAAAGGAGGTCATTGTCCCACTGTACTCATCCCTCATTAGAGCCATTATAGAATACAACGCCCCATTTGGTATGTACCTCTCAAGACATCCGCAACAACTGGAAAGGCCACAGAAATACCTCACTAAAAGAATCACAGGCCTAAAGCAGATGCTGTACGCTGACCGCCTTAAAAAACTCCAGCTATACTCTGTCGCATATCGTCTATTCAGAGGCAATCTCTGCATAACATACAAGGCCATGTCAAACCCAGAGCTGGTGGACATGCTACACTTAAAGAAATCCCAGTCCCTCAGAGCTACATGCTCCAGGGATCTAAACCTTGTCATCACAATAAACAAAACATGCTGGAGGGATAGGTTCCTGACCCAGAGACTCCCCAGACTCTGGAATAGATTGCCCATACATGTCAAGCAGAGTGCCTCTTTGGACCTCTTCAAGAGGAACCTTGACAATTGGATTGGAGAAAGGAAATTCACCTCAGGGATCACGTCAGTTGCCCTGCTAGACAGGGGTCCAGGAAAGTAAATAATGTGGGAAGAAATAGCCAGGGAATTGTTATGGCTAGGCTTGTATGGGCCCTAGGGCTGATAGCCTAGTACCAACCTATGAACTTATGAACCTATGAACAATGCCCCCTTTTGGAATGTACCTCACAAGACATCTGCAGCAGCTGGAAAGGCCACAGAAGTACCTTACAAAGAGGATTACTGGCCTCAAACAGATGCTCTACACCGACCGTCTCAAAAAACTCCAGTTTTACTCTGTAGCACATCGCCTACTCTGAGGAGATCTCTGCCTAACATTTAAAGCTATGCTAAACCCAGAGCTGTTGGACATGCTCCACCTAAAGAAATCCCAATTCCTCCGAGCTACACGCTCTAGGGACCTAAACCTTGTCACCACAATAAACAGGACATGCTGGAGGGATAGATTCCTGTCCAGAGACTTCCTATACTCTGGAACATACCCATCTATGTCAAGCAAAGTTCCTCATTAGCAGTCTTCAAGAAAAATCTTGATGAGTGGATGGGAAATAGGAAATGCACCCCAGGGATCACTTCTGTGGCTCTGCTCGACAGGGGCACAGTAAATCAATTTTCTTGGGTGACATAAGCCAGGGAACCTTGTTGGCTAGGTTTACTTAGGCCCTTGGGCCGATAGCCTAGTACCCACCTATGAAACTATGAAACTATGATCCAATCACCTAATCAGATCAGAGTCAGCTGGGTCATAGTTAGGGCTTTATCTTTCTATGCTACCATTGTAGCCATTATTGTATAAAATTCTTAATAAAAAAATTAAAAAAACTTTTCCAGCTGCATGACATGATGTTCTTGATGTCAGGTATTAGATCTTCTGAGTTCCACATGTAGCTGACAGCTGACGGTGGTGACTGACCCAGCAGAGTACCATTCCTGTCTCCATGTGCTAATTTCAACTTGTGAGCTTTGCCTCTGGCTTCTGTGCTTACCTTTTGATCTAGCAGAGTTCACATATCTCAGTGCCCCTTCTCTTGTATGCAGCATTGCTACAGTCTATTTGTGTTCCTGTTTGCTCCTTTTAAAACTGTTATTCGTATGTGTACTGCACAGAATTATTTTATTTGTATAACGTGCCATGGCAGTGGAACATTTCTGCATTCTTTGTTGGCAAGGATTGTGTGTTTACTGTTCATTCTCCTCAGAGGCATAGCTATAGCTATGTTCTAGATAGGTATCACCTAAAGGTATTTAGTGCAAAAATGACTGATTATCTAAATAGTATTCAGTGCAGTGCAAAATAGCAACTAATCAACAGGCTCTTTCAATACTACAGAAATGGCCAGCTTTGTTATGTCCAAAGCATAGAAGAGATGGTTATTCATTTCAGACTGGCAGTACTAATTTGCACCTTTTCTGCAGTGAGGTAAACCACCGTTACCACCATATCGTAATTAATCTTCCCCTAACCATCTGAACTTTAATATTATCACTCTAATCTCATATCAAAAAAGGGAAAGGATTATAACTGCTACGATCATGCACATGAACACACACACAGTGGTAAATTTATATTTTGGTTGTAGGGATGTGATGCCCCCCACATGGGAGGTGTTACAGGGTGCTACAACAGTGGAAATATCATTAAAATGAGTATTACCAGGCTGGAAAACTTAATATTTGTTTTCAGTATTACTACAGACCTGAAAAAGCAGCACTAATTAACTGCAATTTTACTTGTTTGTGTGTAATATTTAGAAAGTCATTAAGGTATGCAGTGAGACCTTTAAATGACCCTCATAAGCACACACCCCCCCCCCTCCATATTGCCCTGTGTGCTGCATTTGGCCAGTAGAAATGCAGCTACTTCTGCTGTACTACTTCTTTAACTCTGTGCCCCGTTATCACTACTATCACTAACATTCTGATTCTCTCCTTTTGCATGTGAATCAACAATCTGAAAATGGGTTTGATCTAATTGTGGTATTTCCTGGAGATGTGTCATTTGTTAGTACATTACACAACTTGCGGAATATCTTTCTTTTTGAATGCAAGTCAAAAAGTGTAACTAACAAAAGGAACTATGACATTAAATTATGGAGAGCCTTAATCACATCCTAAAAATGCTAACTTCAATTTATTTTAATATAAATGTCTTAATGGAGTTATACAAAAGAATATATAAGAGGAAAATCTACCATGTTCTATTATATCCCTGTGTTCATGTCTCTCTTTCTTTTCAGAAAATGCAACAATTATAGCACCTTCAAAGAGCATATTTCACTTTTGAAGTTCTTTCTAGATAGTTTGTATACTGGCTGAAGTATTGACTTTCTGCATAAAAGTCAGAAAAAATAATGTCAAGTACTTTGATAAAAAGAAACCGATCAATGAAATGGATGTATTCTTTACTGTTTTAGGAACTATGTGATGAAATAACATCTGTGAAAGATAAAGGATTAATGCTGTTAAATCGAAGTTCTGTTCAGGCATGCAGCTACTGTTTCTAGCTTTAATTTATGTGTGATTCTGTCCCTGAATGTATGCTGATTTATTCATACTTTAAAAAGAATGACAGTTTCATATAGTCGGCATGCTGTATACACATTAGGAGAAATATAAATGCATATATTAGTTATAATAGTATGGGTCTGTAAAGGCTGCATCAATGAATTGCCATCCTTTGCACTGCTGATTAGTCTTTTTAAAATGACTGATTACATTAGTTAAACAAACAGACATGAAGAGGGAGAATTTGGAATATGGCCAGTAAGACATCAGCTATAAAGAAGACAAAACCAATTAGAGTGAAGCATTTGCAGTGTACAGTATTCATAATAGAAAGGTTTCAGCTGCCAGTCATGTACTGTATACAGCTCAGACAATAAATAGCATTCACCTGAAGTGCACTCCTTTTTAATAATTTTTAACCTGAAATCTGAATTCCATTCTGTTAACTGTTTGAACCTCATTCTTCAGGTCACTGCCCACCTACCTATACAGAATATAATGTTACAATGATATGTTGTGTCTATATCACCCAGGTTATGCTTTTCTGATTCATACAGTACCAGTAATAATATGCATAAACTAATATTTAAATATGAGTTGAATATACGTTCTAGCAAAAGAAAGGACTGGATATATAAAGAACCATGCAAGAGCATGCAGCCAGCCACAGGCATCAAAATCTATTGCATGCATTCACTAAGACTACATAAAACTGAAGCTCAAAAAAGTGATCATACAATACCAGAAATGAACGAAACCAGAAATCTTGTACCTTTCAGATGCTAAAAGGAGCCACAAAGACAATGGTGGGTTATCAAAACATAATTTTGGAAATCTGAACTTAGAGCTGCTCTAAACTTCCTTCCTCCTCAAATTAAAGGGAGCACTGTCAACATTTTCTTCCTTACAGGCTCTGTAAGCTAATACTCTTGGCAGTGAGTGATTTAGTTCCATCACCAAACAGCAAATTCTAAAGAGTGGATCTGGCACAAATACAATCAATGGAATTAAATGAGAAGTGTGTTACTTTCAGTACTTAAAAATTAACAGTAGCATAGGAAGAAAGGGCTGCTAAGCCACCCATTATTAAGAAAAACACTCTAGCAGAACTATAAATCCAAAATTCAGCAACCTACCCACATCCCACCTAACCACAAGTATACCGCAACTCCAGAATCTCCCCTTCACATTTCCTGATTTCACTTCAAACATAATGAAATAAAACACACAGTGCCAATTCTTGAAAACCTAATATATGACAGTTCTCCAGGATCACATGACATCCTTCCCTAGTTCATCTACTACTGCTGGCTTTACATCACAGCACTCCTCCAGCATATATTCAAGGACTGGCTAACACAAGACACCATTGCAGGCATATGGAAACTTACTTTAATGACCCCAGTCCCAAAAACTCCCAACCTCACAAAACTCTCTCACTGCTTTCCAGTCTCTTCCCTTCAAACTCTGGTAAAAATCCTTGACAAAAGTATTCACACCCAATTAACAAACTATATATCGGAGTATAACCTCCTGTCTAACAAACAACACAATTGTCTTCTACCTTGAGCAGCTCCATGGATTCTAACTGATGATATCCTACTAGGGATGGACAAAGGGTAACTCACAGGTGACATCATTATCAACCTGACAATGGTATTCATGACCTGATAGCTCAAATCTAGTCTTATATTGTCTACTTGACATAGGGATTAGCCCAGATGCCTTACCTTGATTTTAAAGTTACCTGTCTAATCAACACATTTGTGTTAAATCCCTTTCTTTCTCTTTCCACTACACAGTCGCAAGGTATTCCATAATAGTCTTTTGCGTCACTCTTTTTCTCCATATATATAAACAAATTGCCGCAGGATCTCTCTCCCACTCCTACTCTCTGCTTATGACATGATGCTACACTGTTCAAATAAATCCCTCACAGCTTTGCAAAATCAACTAAAATCAGCCATTCTCAGCTTGATTCACTGGACCAGTAACAATAAAATTCTACTCTGTTATCCAAAACAAAAACTAAGCAAAACAACCTCCACATTAGAAATTACTGGCCACAACAATGTCACAATTGAAAACACTACCTCATTTAAATAGCTATGGCTCTGACTAGATCCTTCTCTCAGCTTATTCTTACTGTTACAGAATGCAAAAAAAAATAAAATAAACCTGCTTCTTTTCTGAGATAATGAAATCTCATTCCTCTCAACCCCCCCCCCCAAATCAAAGCATTGATTTACCTGTAGACATTTGTTGACTGAGAAAGTTCATCTGGGTAAGGATCCTTTTTCAGAGGAGGCCCGAAGAGAAAAACTCTGACTACATACACTTACAAATATAATAATTGATAAAAACATACAATATAAATCATATGAAATGAAGTTACATAAAGTAAAGGAAATACTGAATATGTGTAGCCACAGACAAGGGGTGTCATAGGGAACTTTTGAAAATAAGGAGAAGAAGTCAGAAAAGCAGAAAAATACAGGCAGTCTACATAACTGGGTGACAGTTTATTCTCAGAATACTTTTGAAATGAAGGGAATGAGAAGTGTAAATCAGACTCAGGTGTCTGAGGAACAAGAATAAATGTTAGCCTGGAGTATAGCAGGAGCACAGCCATGAGTTATACAGATATATTTTAGATGAGGGCTTAAAGCAAGAATATTTGCTGAGGACCTGATAATTTGGAGTGAGTTCCAATTTTTTACCACATTGTAGGAGTACAAGGATTGGCTTATGAATGGGGAGCAAAGTTTTGTTGTTTGAAAGTAGTGATCAGTTAGGTACATAGATGTGGAGAAGTAAACTGAGACCTGGACAATCAGACTGTTTACTTATTCACTTATAGATTGTGAGTAAATGGGTGTAGGTGAGGTGGTGGGGGTAATTCAAGCCAAGTGAGGTCCTTGAGGCCAGTGCAGCAATGGGTAAAATGTGGTTTGTTGACAGCAAAATATATAACTTTATTATAACACTATTCAAGTTTGGCCTCGATTGCTGATTCAAGGTTGGTAAGCAGATGTGTGACAGAGAAGAGTGGGGCGTAAGCAGACAGTGGTTAGGGACTAAGAAAAGGTGTTTTACTATCCCAACAAGAATATGGCCTTCCCTTAATAGCATATGCCTCATATCAAAATCACAATCTTATTCAAATGCAGAAAAATAAAATATGTAGGTTCATGACACACTCACCAAATGAAAAACACAACTGTAAAACACTACAAAAGCAAAATGGTTTCCTGTCAAAGGGCAAACCTTGGATCACAACTGTTCAAACTACTACAAAGCCAAACTTTCTCTCCGATAGCTCTCAGACTAATACAAAACTCCACTACATATACCTTATAAACCTTGACTATTCTGCAACCCTGACTACAGGCCACTCAAACTAAACATCAACACTTAAACCACTGCTTCTCTATACTATGTCCCAAAATCTGGAAACCATACCAGCCTCATTTAAAAATATATCCTCTGACCCAAATTCCCAGCTGAGAAAGCACCTCCTGAGAATAATAAAATATCAGTGCAATATTTTAAATCACACAACCTTATCAAGCCATAAACTCACACTTAATGACCTCTTCCCTGTTACCTCTGCATGAACCCCCCTGCGCTTAAAATGCTTGTCATGCTAATGCACTGCTAAAGCACTTCAAGCTCTTGGTCTCTAATGTCAGCAGTCTCAGACAGCTACATAACCCTGCTAAAACTCTGTTAAAGGATATATTAATTTACCTATAACTGTATGTAAAATTCAATGCTATATAAATCTGCATGCATGTATGTTTATCTGTATTACCATATACAATGTCTGCATATTTTCACAATTGTATAATTACATATATTTTACCTCTTGCAATATAGCTCTGTGTTGTCAAACTTTAATGCTTTACTGTGCTGAGACTGACATTAGTAATTTGTGATCAATGGTCTACCCTGACTAACAATTGAAAAAAAAAACTGTTCTGGAAAACCATCACTCAAATTACTTGAAGGCATTCCAATTTTGTAAAATAACTTTCAAACTAGACTCATATCAAAGATTATATTATGTTCTCCATCTCTGATATCAGTAGCCCATCCAAGGCTCAGAACACCCATGATTTTCACAGCTCTAGTTGGAGCTCTTCACTCCTATGGACACCCATCCTTTCCAAACAAGATCATAGGAGATACAAAGCAACTAAGATATAAGGCCCTTTCCACCTTACCATTGCATATCCTTGTATCTCATTTCAAGGGGGATCAGGCAGTTATACCTAGTCAGACTCCTTTACATCAGGTCTGCATAATGTACCCCCATATAGATACCCATTAAAAGTGCACATAAACTGCAGTTAAAGGTTATGTAGTCTTTACCCCATTTTATCAGTTTAAGAGTCTCAGTCCTAGTGAAACTATAACACACACACACACACACACACACACACACACACACACACACACACACACACACACACACACACACACACACACACACACACACACACACACACACACACACACACACACACACACACACACACAGACATACACATAATTAATGATACATTAACTAATTAACTAGAGGAAATGGCCCAGTGCAGTTTATGCATGTAGTTTTTTTGCAACAGACTCATCCCCAAATGCTCCACTGTGTCCTCCCTGAAAGACGTCTGACTCACAAGCTATCTCTGTCCCCTAACAAAAATGCTACAAAAACATATGTATAACCAGCTCAAAATCCATGTGAATGAATTCAGCTTCCTGTCTTATGCTTAACATTGTTTCCACAAATGATTCAACATGGTCATTAACATTAACAGCATCAGTGATGCAACCTTCATTAGCTTCAAAGAGGCTAAGTTAACCCATGCTCTCTTCCTTGACATAAAAGGAGCTTTAAAACAGTAAATCAATGGCTGCTCCTCTCAAAAAGCTTAACACTAAGTTTTGATGAACCGCTTTTAGCCTGATTTAAAAACTATCTGTTAAACAAGACTTCCACACTCTCACCTAATAACACAGTGTCATTTTTGCTGCTTTATGGATTTCAACCTTCTGCTTTTCTCTCAACTTATAAAAGTCCTCACATCCTACCTCCATTAACCACAGCTATTCCATTACTCCTAAGAGCAGGCATTTTTACTTCTCCAGGTGGGGTTACAGGAAGACTTCCTCAAACTCTGGAACAGGGTACAGAAAAATCAGTTAGCAATTAATACAGCAACGTCTTCAGACATGGATTTTGAAACTACTCACAGAATAAAATTAATCAAATGCTACATTTCTTTGTCTCGCACTAAAGCCCACAACACAAACTAAAACCCATAAACACTTTGCTCTTTGGCTCAGCCCCTGTGTTAAAGGTATCACACTGAGGTCACATGGGATAAAGTACACCAACAACTGAAGGTCTGTTGCATAACTTCAGATTTGGTCCCTTACAAATTCTGTTGTGGTCTTGTCATCAGTTTCTTCCACCCTAAAAGTAGAGTAAAGCCAACATGCCCTTCCTGTAATTACACTAACCTCCAATCAGAACACCAGTATAATACAAACTGCAGTAAACAGAACATACAGGTATGTTTTTCTGTCATTCATCAATCAACAATACCATCTTCCTTGAAGAAGGCTAAGTGTATGTCTATAACTTCTCATACCACCCTTCTCCATTCATGCCCTACTGCTAAGCCCCCTTCACCAAGACTACTGTCTACCTTTTGTTAATTGTTTATCAGTCAAGTCTAGCAGCTTTCCATTTAAGTCATTAGGTAAAATGAGCTAACAATACAAAGCATCAACTTTGGTTTAACCATTGGTGAAAAAAGATTCTCAAAAATTGCCCCAGTGAACTAGAATCTGCTGCCCACACACATGTTTTAGTTACATGTATTAAAATATTAAATCATATAGCATTACGCTAACTGCTTTATTTATTTATTTTATTTATTTTACATTTATTTTCTGGAAAGTCCGACTGGACGAAATGTCCTTTTTCAGCAGAGGCCTGGGAAGAAAAGCTCCACATTTATAAATGACAGTATGATATATATATATATATATATATATATATATATATATATATATATATATATATATATATATATATATACAAAGTACAGATAGAAATGTTGGTTCAGTCTCAGATACAAGCACAAAATGAAAAAGACGTTATACATTTCACTAATACAGTCATGTAGTCTAGGTAGGAATACAAAGAATAGCAGTACTGCAGTTGAAGGCAAAAATACAAGCAAGTTAAGCATACATATGCTTAGAAGGGTATACTATTCAAATACAAAAATAACAAGTTGTGTTCTTTTTGCTGCCTCAGGACATCTATTTCCTTAAACTGCTCCTTAAAATAATGTCTTTATTAAGCATATCACTTCAACAGAATTTTGAAACTATCATTAACACATTCCCTAGGATTTAATAAAATCTGTGTTTTCACCGTGTAGAGGCTACACAGAATGCATCCATGTACACGGCCATGACCTCGCTCGGCAACATGCCATGCATATTAATGATGGTGTGCTGCCAAGGAAGAGCATAGGAACAAGGATGTTGAATCAGTGTAGGGAGAAGTGTAGAGTCTACCTATAGCTGTGGATGCCTATAGGGTGAGGCTCCCTGTACTACTCCACACTACTGTTGAAATGCTGTGAATTGGGTCAAATGTGTATTATTTTATTTTCATTTTTTTTCCCTTTTTTGTATATTTGCACTGCAGAGCATGGAACACAGCAATTCCAAGCTGTGCTCACATATAGGCAGCTGATACCTGTCAGATATCTGAAAATAGAAACTGGATGTCATTAATTATCATAAATATGTATTTTTCTTATTTTAATTTTTTTTCTTTTTTCTTTTTTAAATTGCTGTTTGAGCGGTGTGGTGTGGAGTGATGCAGAGCCAAATGGTGCTCATACATAAAAATCCGACAGTTGCTAGACATCTAAAAACAGAAATTGGATGTAATGAATTATTTATGTCTGGGTCTATATTAGCATGTTTGCATGGTGTGCCATGGTGCTTAGCAATGCTAACAGGTAGCCCAGTAGTAGATAGGATTTATACTATTTTCATAATATACAAGTAGCTAAATGGGTAGAGATACAGCCTAATGGTTAGTAGGTCCTGCATTTGAGTTTGTAGTAGTGATAAGATGTCTGCAATTTAATTTATTATATATGCTTAATTTTAAAAACAAATTTGTGAAATATGGCACTGCTTGACTGTGCTGGACACTGCTTAAACATGCTAATGGCTAATTTTGCTTGCACAGTGCTTAGCTGAGCTAAACCCCTGATTGCATGAGGTTTCACACTGTTTAGTTATGCTTAACTGCTTTGCGCAATGCTAAGCAATGCAACACTTTTTTAAATGTTACTCAGTGACATGTAAGAATGGGAAAATAGCCTATATTAGGTGAAATAGGTGTGAATTCTGCAACAGTCTTTGGAGTCTGATCAACTGCTGATATGACAGGCAGTGCTGGGAAGGTGGCGTTTTCAGGCTCTGAGATGGGGTGTTCAGGAGTCCAGGGTTTTTGTTGGGCGTCTCTAAAAATCATGAACCTGGCTGCTGCAGTGTGGTTTCCAGGGCTTGGAGTGTAAGCTGGAGGCCTGGGACTGGTTGGCCAGGGAACTCACCAGTGTTACTGGTATCCCCCACACAGATGAGCAGTGTCATCACCATTATGACAACCTGAAGAGGAGAAAGAGGGGAACTGTGGACACCTGTGTCCAACAAGCCAGAGCTGGGAATACCCCACAAATATGTAAGTATGTTTTCCACTGTTTTACCAATATGCAAGCTGAAGGTCTGAAAAACTGGTATGCATAATGGTGTGCTTCTCTCCCAACAGCTGCAGCTGAGATGGCTTGCAATGTCAAGTCCCATGCTGAGCGCCTGGCCATGTTGCACCATGAGTGTGGTATGCACAGATTTATTATGCTAACAATAGTGCAATAAACCAGAAAGAGTAAAGCATTTACTGCAATAAAGGATACATAATAAAAAAACTGTAGTGCAATAAATGGGTAATGAGAGCTGTAGTGCAATAAATGAACAATAACTGTATTGCAATAGACAATACCAATAACAGTAAGCAAAATGGTGTAGAGCAGAATTCTGTTGTCATAACCATTGCAGTAGAGCTGTATGTCTTGATTGTCTATGGTAAGTTTGTTGCAGTCATGTGAACACTGTAATAGCTGTAGAATGCTAAACCAATGGCCTGCAAACTGTATTGTTTAACTCATAGTATAGTTCAAGGCTGTCTCCAGGCCAGTATCAGTCACATAATGCTCTCTGTTCCTCCTACATCAGGTAATAAAGGTATATGGGTGAGGTAGCCCACTCTATGGCAGATATTGTGTGGACTTCACAGACATTTATCAGCAATAAAGTGTTAAGCAGCATTGTTGATTCCTACAGAAATGTGTTTTAATAAATGCAATATGGCTGTATTCCATGCATGTGTTTTGTACTGTCACATGTCACTGCAGTCAAGTATACTACTATAAATAGTTCTGGAATGCAAAACAAATTCAGTCACACAATGCTGTCATTTTCGCCCACTCCAGCATCAAAAGGTACATGTTATGAACAGATATGATTGTGATTACATTTCACAGACACATCAGCAATACCAATAAAGTTCTAAGCAGCACTGCTGATTCCTAAAAAAATCTGTTTCAATAATTGCAGTACAGCTGTGTGCCATGCATGTGTGTTCTACTGTCACTGCAGTCACGTATAACACTGTAATAGTTATACAATGTAAAACAAAATCAGCCACATAATGCTTCATTTTTTCTCCCACTCCAGGAACAAATGATATACGGTTGAGGTAGCCCATGTTATGAGCAGATATAACTGTGCTAACATTTCACAGATAGCTATCAGCATAACAATAAAGTGTTACACAGCATTGTTGATTGCTAAATATATCTGTCTACATATTTCCAGAATGGCTATATTCCTTGCATATCTGTACTAAGCTGCTGCTGTCAATTTTCTTTTTTTGCAGATGTCCCCTGCAGTCACAGCTATTGGGTTCCATTCCCATGCCTGCAATCTAAAGCATGATGGATGTCTAGTTTATGTACTGTACACAAACATGCTTCTCAAGTGTCACAATTTTGTGTAATGTAATTAAAACTGCCTAATCCATCTGCCACAGGATTACCAAAAAATGATTACCTGGAATGCAATGTATTACCAAATCCGCTTACAGAACATCTTGGTAGTTATAGAAGTCCACATTATGTGAAAGTGTTTTGTGTGCCTGCATTTGTTATTGCTCGGCCCATACTGACCCATGCTAACAGCTTGAGAGGTATGTATGTGCGACGACATCAACTATAGGATAATTGTAGCCACTTTCCTCAAACCTGGCACTACATGCCTGTAAAGTACTTATTATCAGTGTTTTCAGGACTATAGTCTGTATTGTCAGTAATGAATTCCTTATCTCTCTCTTCCCCCACCCCTTATCTTCATTTATTTATTATTGTTATTTATTATTATTATGATTTAATATTAACATATTTTGGTAAACTAACTATATTTTTGCAAAATGTGATGTATTATTGTTATGTGTTATTATGATTCAATATTAACATATTTTGTTAAACTAATTGCTTTGTTGGCCTTATGATTTACATCTTACTGGCACGCTGTTACCATACTGACTGTTATGTTATTTACTGTTGTGTTACATGTAATATACATTAATATGTATTTGGATCAATTAAAATGATGTACCACTCTGTTAATACTAACAATGGCTTGGTTATTACTAACCATAACTTATTGCTATACCTCATTTACCACAGCACATCAAGGTAGGTTGTTTCCAGCTGATCCGCCTACCTTTCCTCAACCGGCTGTGGCACCAAGTCCCAACATGTCTGCGACCCAGACAGGTGGTGCCTCCTCTGCTGCTCCTGCACTACCTGCGGCATCAGGTAGTACCACCCCATAGGATGGGGTCTGGCCCTGCTCTGGTAGCGGTGGTGGAGGGGGTATTGTCACCTGGGATGAGCTACCAGTCTTGGTGCGCAGTATAGTCCACCATGAGTTTGACTGCCACCTGCACCAGAGTGAGGGCATGCTGGCCAGCCTGGTGGAGCAGCCTCACCCCGGTGCCCAGCCTCCAGCCCTGCCACCCCTAGGGCAGTGAAGGAGCAGTGCCTACAGTCCCATAGGTGAGGATGTGAGTCATGCTGCTGCCGTCGAGAGGCACATGGGACTTGGAATCCACAACACCCTCCCTATCCAAGGTGTTCATCCCCCTCATGTGTCATACACTGCCCCTGTCTGCTGTCTTGTCTGTCTTGTCTGTCTGCAAATGCATCCTCACCTACCCTACTTACCTACCCCACACATACCTATGTCCCTATCCCAACATTTCACTTTCACCTTAAAAAAAAAAAATGGGCACCTGTGCCAAAAAAAATAATGTCTCATGCATAGCTCTCCATTTTGTACGTTTTTATTGTTACACGTAATTTGGGCCAATTGGCTTGACAACACAGTTATGTTGTCCTCACCCCTCTTTCTAAGGTTGAGAGTTCAAAGTCATGTACAAATTCTGTCAAAGTGCACAGTTGTTGCTGTGCAGGAAATGGATAGCTATGGTTCTTTCCTACACCCTTCCTCCACATCCCTACCTGTCTTTCACTATGTTTTCCTCCTGCTTGCACTATATTTCACCACTTTCCTATCACCTCATTTTTCTTTTCTTTATACTTTTTTAGCGAGATGCTGCACGATGTGGTGTGTGGCCCAGCTCAGCTAAATAGAACTATATTGACTATGTGTGTTTTGAAACTTGTAATACACACTTACAAAGTAAACACCTGTCCCATATATTGAACCAAGACCATCACACCTGTGGACCACTGCATTAACCTGCATGCCACACAACTCGTAATTAAAACAGGAGGTTTAAACAAAACATAGTAATTGCCAGTTATAGTCATTAAGCGTGTATCAGCATATCTGCGAGCTGCACCACACCACGCAAAGTTGATTAAAAAGTAATGAAAAAAATAGGAGCGTACCTTGGAGTGCAATAGTACACCACTAGAAAGCCAAAGACACAATAATGGATGTAAGTGAGGCCTGTGATAGCAGGTAAATGTGCCATTCAGCAGCAACATAGGGAAAGACATCTGCTAAGGCATTACTGGCAAAATGCATGTTCAGCTGGGACCCTGGTGCACGCATACATCCATATAAAGCCATGCACATACTGATGGATGTTGAAAATGTGTTACAGCCTGTATGTATGCGACTATATCTTGCAAATACACATGCTGTAGCAGTGACTTAGTAGCTCAGTTTGCTAATCATCTTGCAAACAGTACATTTTGACACACACTGTCCTGGGTTCAAATCCAGTGGTGTGTAGAAGTGAATGTACAGTATTGTGAAAGCAGCAATTAATGAATGAATCATGCAGTCTTTATCCACATAAATGCATTTCAAATGGCATGTCTGCTTTTCACTGATGGAAGTCACAGGCCTGCAGGTAGGAACACACTTCATATATCCCTATAGAAAAACTATATGTGCATAAAGTGTCATGTCATGCATTAATATGCATTCACAGAGAATGTCAATGCAGGTGCTGCAAATGAGGGCCAGTAATATCAGATTGTACCACACAATCCTTCCGAAGTCACTGTGCAGATTATCACAGCTACATAGCTTACATACACTTTGGAAGTCCCCACTTGTACAAGATCTGCCCTCATACACACTGCAAATTACTACCAGACTGTAACACATTGCCTGGCAGTTGTCCAAATGGTGGACATATTCTTATATTTATACTCCATCGTACTCAAGGACACACCAAACATGTTGCCTAGTACTCTATTGGTGATACTGTTAACTAACATATTTACCTTAAACAGTTGCTTTAATTGGAGTGGAAAGGGTAGCCTCACTTTGGCTCTGCCTCTGCTACAAGGCTGACACAGCTCCTACAGTTACTCCTACAGCTTGTTGTCCTCCAAATTGCTCACATTCTCTGCCTGTGTCTATTACCTGCAGCAGTAGCTGCAGCCTGTAGCACACACATCTCTGTGTAAAGGTTTCTGCTACAGAACTACCCTCTGTGATGGTGTAGTCTACTCACCTCAGTATTGTCCAGCACAACATATCAGAAAGGGGCCCTAATCTACATGAAGGCATTATATATTGTACAGTGGTTGCATGCCATTGGCTGATGATAGTGCAAATCAGCTATGCTGGCTGCAATTAGCATTTCAGACTGACAGATTGGTTTAGAGGCAATCACCTGCAGATGAGAAGCATGTTTAAAAGGCAAGTAGTTTGCTATGGGGAACCATTCTGCATGAGACTTTCCTCACACAGAGCACACCTTTGTGAAAACTTTACTATCACCACATATCAACATAGGAGTACTGCACTCCATCAGGAATGGAACTGATTTTGTGTACAACAGGATGCAGGTGCATGAATAGGCTTATGGAACACAGGGATTACAGCATTAAGCCTTATACTTGTGATAATGACATGTCATTGATCTCCTGCTGTCTTACACCTACACAGGACATACAATACATTAAGGGTGCACTGTCATTTGTCATTGTGGCACACTAGTCTCATTGGACTGTCCCTTTATAGTGATTGTAATAGCACACTTCTATTTGTGTGGCAGTGTTCTTAAGACATATTATTGGGACATTGCCCATAGGGGACACACTACAGTAGACTCCAGTATTGCGTGTATGATCATACAGCAGTATCTGTTATGGCACACATGGGAATACCTGACTATTGCCACTGTCTCAGTTGTATCCACACACTTAATATGTTTGCACACTGTGGAGTATGACGTGTGACCAAGCAGTGGATAATGCCAGCGATTTTGCCCTTGCCGTATCTCTACATAGTGTACTTCCATGTATGTGAACCTGTAATGTGCTCCCCTTTTGTTGCCTTTCAGGAATCATGTAACCTAGATGCCATGCACCCTTCTCTGATGTGGAAAATGAAATCATACTGGAAGGACTAAAACAACATCATCACATCGTACTGTCCAGGGGGAGGCAAAACAGGGAACAGTGGGCTGAAATGTGGGCAGACCTTGTCTGTGCTGTGAATGGCATAGGCCATCAGGGCAGGACATATGAGCAGGTTCAACATTGTGCAATGGACATGATCAATGCTGCATGAAGAAGAGCAGAAGATGTAGCCAGGGATTGTGCCATCACATGTGGAGGGCCTGCAGTGGAACAACAACTCTCAGCCACTAAGGAATTCCTGGAGAACCTAGGCACACACAACAGCTCCCAGGCATCCTTCACATTATATATCGTGGAGGTGGAAGCCACAATTTCCACAGCAAAGGATTATGCAGGTAGACTTACTGTGCTCAGTATTGCAATGCTGTAGCAGTCAGTGTGTCAGGCTGTACATACTTTTATGTGGGAGACAGGTCTTTGTTTTTTGGGGGGGAAGGGTTTAACCTCAGTTGTACTCTCCTACTCAGAATGTGACCAATACAACAAATAATACAGTAGCTACTGTAAATGTGAGATATATGGACATATTTCCTTGTTGTGCTGCAAAATGCATTGGTACTGACATTACCTCACCCTCAATTTTTCACAGGTCCATCAGGTATTGGCCAAGGCAGTTGTCCTCCTCCTCGTAAACATGACACTGTTTTGTTATGGAACATTTATATTCTATTAAAGTTAAGAGCCAGAATAATGTCCTACTTAAACATACTTTTGTGTGTAAACAGAGTAGAATCTTTTTGTTTTCCAGTCTGGAAGAGATACCTAAGTATCTTAGTGGGGTAATAGCAGGAGTGTAGTTGAACAAAATGAACCACTTTGGCAGTGACAGTTAAGAGCAGACAAACATCCTGGTTTAAATGAGGCACTTACTCTTAAATGCCTTTTAAAAAACAAAAGGTTGAAAGGAAAATTAATTAGGCAGTGAAACGTGTTATTTCAATATATTTATTAAGATAGGCATGTTGGGTTTTTATGTGTTGTTTTATCGAGTATAGTTTCATATTGATTAATTAAAAGGTAAATTTTACCTGTCAAGTTTTACTTGATTTACTTGAAGTGATTGTTATAAGGTCTTGAGATGAGTGTGTATTTTGTTCTGAGGATGTCTTTTTTTGGATGAAAGAGGAGAAGAAAAATATTTGACAGCTAATCCAGTTGTGGGTCTTTGTTATTATGAGTATTGATGGATTTTTCATACACAATAGTGCAGGTAGTTATGTACTGCTTGTTTCTTTCTTGTCACAAGTGACCGGGGGGGGGGGGGTTGTCTGCCTCCTACACACCCTGATGTCAGTGTTGCTTTGGACTCTGATGGTGATGGTGGTCACAGTGAGGCACAGGTGGGGTGTTAGGGGTTGAATATGTCCCAGAGGTAGACATCCCTCTTATGCCTCCATTGTGACTGCACACAGTCAGTATGCCCACATATATCCAGTCCTTGGAGGCCACAGATATTGGACAGTCAGAAGGTGGGGATATTGAACAGGAAAGGGTAGCAACTATAGCTCCATTGAGTGCAGACACTGGCCATAGCCAGAGAGCTGGCAAGGTCCCACTCTGGTGGATTGACAGGGGTGCTTATAGGAGGCCTGTTATCTGTCCGCAACCTGTTGCAGGTGTTACATCATGGGTCACTTGGAGCATTTTCCAGCTGGCATGGAGGCACGGGAATATTCTGAATGGAACACCAGATGTATGCTTAGGGTTATGGATGCAGCACAGTCTGACATCCGTGACTGCCTCCACCACATTGGTGACACCCTGGATCGGTTGACTGATGCAGTGGACAGAAGGTGGGCTGAGACAGTGTTTGTTTTGGACTGCACATTGTTTGTACCAGAACATGTGGTTGGAGTTGAGCATCATGGATGTAGGTCAACAACCCCATCTGCTGAGATTCCATATAACCATGCACAATCAGTCTCTCATAGTGGCAGTACATCCAGTGCTACAGAGGGGAGTGTGCTGTCCACACCATGACATGGCAGGCCATGGGCTTGTTGTCCTGGGAGTTCCTGTGGGGGACATGGTCCCAGCAGACAGCAGTCACTGTCAGGTACTAGCACTGCTTCTGACCTTAGGCATGGAGGTGCCAGTGCAACTCCTGGTAGAGCCTGTTCCTGTGTTCGGGGCTAGAGATGGTGAACTGTCAACTCTACCATGCATGGTCCAAAGCTGTCCAGCACACACACATGTAGGGCTAGCACTGAGCTTTACTGTGTACATAGACACACTTACACACCATTGTCAAATGCAGGTTACCTACAGACACACACAGCACCTTTCCATGGTCCATCTTACCTGCTTCCCTTCCTGACTCGCACACATGCTGTCAACCTTTTGGATCAGCCTAGGCCTCCTGCACCTCCACACAACACCCTCTGCAAGTGATGATTCATGTGACACTTCCCTATCATCATCGCCATTGATGCAGGGAACTGAAGCTATGTGTCTGATACACAGGGTGACTCTATTAGTTAACATGTACTTGTGTAATGCTGTATTGTTTTGCCATGCCATATGTATTGGTTAATGACAGATATGCTGGCTTTTGTCATGAGTACAACACATACTTTTGTCTACCTTATGTAGCATGATGTTGTAATGGCTGTATAGTTATACAATGACAGGTGTGGCAAGGACCTGCTCATGTTTCTGTTTCAGGAGTCAGTTGGGATAACCTATGGATACACAGCTACAAGAAAGCAGTACAGAATGGTATATCAGCACAGCACAAATATGCCTTCAGCAAGGTACAGCACTATAAGTGCATGGCTCCATAGGTTCATATGTGTAGAGCAGGCTAACAAGGACAATGGCAGCATTCAGCATACTCATGCATCTTTAATCTGTGAACAGATCTGCTACCCTTGATAAGTGTTACCAGGGTTTTGGTAATACATACATCTACAAGCTGTCCTGATGGAGATGACCCATCTACAGATATCCTGTGTCTAGTACAGACAGTTGCCTGACACCAGTTATGATTGGCATGTTCTGCATCCCATTTTGTAACCTGCACATACTGTGTCACAGCAGATGTGCGCTTCACCTGCCCGGGGGGCCTGTTTCATGTAGGGCATACTGTCAGTGTTACATACCTGTCTCTCCAGCATGTACTATGTATACCGCATTGATGATGTAGACATGTAGAACAGGTGAGACATGTGTTAGTCCTGTCATGGATATGCGGGAATTACACATTGGGATCCAACACCTCTCTGTATCGAGCCATACACATCCCCTCCAAAGCATGTAGGAGACAGACTACACATGTATGGTCATGACATGGATTCCATAGGACAGGTTATCTACACTGTGTATTGGTGTACCATAGAATCTGAGAGGCTGCTACAGGTGTACGGTATGTCAGTGTAGTGACATAGTAAGGGTACCATTGTACACAATGATAGGTGTGATGACTACCTCATTCAGTATAGCAATGACAGTCTGGGATGTACATCCCAAACCTGTTGGTATAGGTTGTACAACAGTGAATGCATCCCCACATCTTACTGACCAGTGAGAGTCAAAGCTACATTACTCTCTGTGTCCATAATTCCGTGTGTAATGGCTCAGCTATGTGCAGTGTGTAGACACTACAATATTTTGCAGGGGTAGATGATTTCCCACAGGATAATATTGTGCAGCCATTGTCAGTTAGTCTTTGTCAGTAGCTCACATTACAACTGATTGTGTCTCAGGCCATCCTGGATAACTGTTGATTCTGTGTGAGAGTCTGTGACAGCTCCCAATATGCAATCACCTGCTAATGTACTCAGAGGTCCCTGACAGTGGCTGTGACTGCAGAGAAGGAATAGGTAGACAAGGTGGGCCAATAATGGAGGATGGTGAACTCCACTGGTGACTGGCGTCATTGCAGCATAGGTCTCCCAATGCTATCTTCCCAGAGTATGATTTTCAGGGACTTGCCTGTCCACCAGATGACATAATACTCTGTACATGATATACATAGTTTCCAGCAAGGCCTGCTGGCCTAATATTGTCATACACCTTGTCAGACCATGGTTGGTGGAGTGAGACATATATCTGACATCTATTGCATAGTGTAACAGTGGGCTCTGCTGGTTACAGTCAGTGGGCTTGATCTGGCCTTGAGCAAAAGTAAGTGTTTGATCCAGTGTCTATAGGTGTATGATAGTGTCAGTGCTCATATCCATGCTAACTCATATCATGACAGATCAGGTGACATGACTCACAGATCTGGGGACATTGCTTGGCACCATGTGCTAGTTATCCTCTGTGCAAATAAGTAATGTAGTTCTTCCAGCATGTTGCAAGAAGAGAGTCATGCAAAGTGTCTCTACAGAGCACAGACAAACATGTTAGGGAAGTGTAATATGTACACACTGTGCTGCTTAGTTATGCTGTGGCTCACTTGCTCAGAGGATGGTCCAGGTCCTTTTCTACAACACCCTGCAACAGTGCAGAGACATCCCTACACTGGGACTCAAAGTAGTGCATCTTGTGTTTACCAATATTGGTGACCAGTACAGTCCCCAATGTGAGGTCCTCCCTGGTGGGATCTGGCTACAGATCAGTCTCCTTAGAACTACCATCACATACCACCCCCTTGCAGACAATACAGATATATATGTCAAGACAGCCATTTATTATCTCCAGTGGGATGGTTGACATAGCTTGACTGCACCCCCCTTCAGATGAGACAGGCAAGTATGCATAGCTGTACACCCATGCATTATGTCAACAGCATTACAACTGCATGAACTTGGCTGTATGTGACAGGAGGGACACAGGTTCATCATGGGTCAGCAAAACCTGACTGGTGGACAACTGCCATTAGCAGGCTCTACAATAACAAGTGGACAGTGCTGTGTGACAGTTGGGGTGAGGGTGTCCCTCCTATCATGGAGGCACCACCTCCTCAGCTAAAAGAAGCACATAGTGCTGTTGTGATGTTATGTAGACATGGTAAGTGATAAAAATAGCCACCCACACAAAGCAGAACCACAATGCACAGTGTAGTTGCATAGGATCATAGGATCATGGGAGCTTACTAGGCTAATGGCCCTTGAGCCTTTACAAACCTAGCCAAGAATTTTTCCCCAAAAATGAAACCTCAGTCAGCACCTGTTGCCCTGTCAATGAGAGACAAAGCTAGAAACCCTGGGACAATTTTGTGGTTTTCCATCCACTTATTAAGGTTGAGCTTGAAGAGGAGGCAAGGTACTTTATTTGACATGTATGGGAAGTCTATTCCAGAGACAGAGTAGCCTCTGGGAGACAAATCTGTCTCTCCAGCAGGTTTTGTTGATGTTGCATATTAGATTTAGGCCTATCAAGTGGGTAATGCTTGAGGAGTTAGACTTACTGATATGGAGCATCTCTAGTAGGGCAGGGTCCAATATTGCCTTGTAGGTAAGACACAGATCACCTCTGAGCAATTTGTAAGATACTAAGCAGAGTGATAGTGATTTGAGCCTGTCCACATAGGACAGGTGTTGGAGGCCATGGATTCTCTTTGTGAGGTATTTCTATGGCCTTTCCAGTTGCTGCAGATGTTTGAAGAGGTAAATACCAAACGGGGCATTGTACTCAATTATAGTTCTAATGAGGGAGGAGTACAGAGAGGTAATACCCTCCTTTTTTCTGGATGTAATCCCTTTACTTATGAGATGAACTAAGTAAAAGGCTTTTCTGACCACTACCACCACATGATGGTCAGATGTGAGATTGTTGTCAGCCTGAGTACCCAGATCTCTCACCACTGGTTGTGTGCTTAGGGGATTGCAGTTGATGTTCATAGGTTCATAGGTTCATAGGTTCATACTAGGCTATGTGCCCTAGGGCATTTATAAGCCTAGCCAGAATGTGTTTGGCTTTCGCCACCCATTTTAAATTTATTTTGCTGTGCCCTTTTTCGAGGTTAGTATACTGTGCCTCTGTCTAACAGTGACACAGAAGTGATACCCGGGGTAAACCTAAGATCGCCCCTCCACTCATCAAGATTCCTCTTGAATAGAGTCAATGAGGGACTCTGCCTAACCTGGACTGGGATTTTATTCCAGAGTGAAGGGAGGCTCTGGGTTATGAATCTGTCCCTCCAGCATGTCCTATTTATTTCAGTGCTGAGGTTCAAGTCTCTCGAACGCGTAGCCTGATGGGATTTGGATTTTCTGAGGTGCAGTATGTCCATTAATTCCGGGTTGGACATGGCTTTATACATCAGGCACAGATCGCCTCTGAACAGGTGGTATGCCACTGAGAAGAGCTGGAGTTTCTTTAACCAGGCAGCATATGGCATCTGTTTGAGCCATTTGATCCTCTTGGTGAGGTACTTTTGGGGTCTTTCCAGTTGCTGCAGGTGTCTGGTAAGGTACATCCCAAAAGGGGATTGTACTCAATCATGGGCCTGAGGAGGGATGTGTAAAGAGGCACGATGACCTCCTGATCTAGATGTGAATCCCTTCATGATTAGGTGGGCTATATAAAATGCTTTTCTAACCACTTTGGCCACGTGGTTGTCAAATGAGAGATTGCTATCAACTTGGGTACCCAGGTCCCTAATTACTTCTTCTGTACTTAATGGATTACCACCTATGTGGTAATTTGTGGGTACTTTGTTTTTGCCAAAGGGGATGACTATACACTTTTTGGCATTTAGCTTGAACCCATGGCTCTGGCACCAGTTGTCTGTTTCTATGAGGCCCTTTTGGAGGATGCTTGTGTTGGCTGGAGAGTTGATTATGGCGCCCAGTTTGCAGTCATCTGCGAACTTGGTCAGCCACAGTCCTTCCGTGTTAGCCTGTACCTCTGAGAAATATATACCGAACAAGAGAGGTCCCAGGACTGAGCCTTGTGGGACACCACTTGTAACTGGTTTGGAGACTGACATGGCTCCAGCAATTCTACCCATGTGGGTTCTGTCCTTGAGCCAGTTTGCAATCCATCTAGTGACATAGGGGTTTATATTTAAGCTGGTGAGCTTATCTATAATGCCCGAGTGGGGTATTGTATCGAAGGCTTTTGCGAGGTCCAGGTAGGCTGTGTGGACCACCTTCCCCTCATCAATGGCCTTGGTGACTGTTTCAAAGAAATCAACCAGGTTTAAGAGGCAGGATCTGCCCTTAACAAAGCCGAACTGGGTAGGATCCAGTGTCTGTAGGTCCCCAATATCTTTATTTATGAGGTCCATGATGATCCTTTCCATAGCTTTGCAGACCAAGTTAGTCAGGCTTATGGGGCAATAGTTTCCAGGATCTGTTGAGGCACCACCTTTATGGAGAGGGACCACTGTTTCTGTACGCCACTCTTTGAGCACATATCCTGTAGTAAGGCTGAGATTGAACAATAGTTTTATGTTTGGGTTTAGCTTTTCTTGGAGTTCATGTAGGATGCAGCCCGGGACACCGTCTGGTCCCATTGATGCTGTGTTTTTTGCTTTGGAGAGGGTGGCTCTTACCTGAGCATCTCAGATGTCACAGGGCAGCACTGTGCTGGGATAGATATTTGCCCTTTAGGTGGGGAGTGGGGGGAGAAGTTTGCGCTGAACCTGTCAGCTAGGATGTTGCCAATGTCTGTGGGTTCAGTGTATTTTTTGTCATTTTGGACTAATTCTGAGCATATCTGGGAATTACCACCCAGGTTCCTAACATAACTAAAGAAAGCCTTGTGATTATCCTTAGTGTCCTGTGCAATTTTTCTCTCAAAGCTGGCTTTAGACAATTTTATGAGTGCCCGTAGTTTGTTGCTAATACTGGGATGTGGTAATCAGCAGGGGCTGTGCTTTTGCCGAATGGTATGATAATACATTTTTTTTTGCATTTAACTTAAGACCATGACTTCAGCACCAGTTATTTGTACCTGTGAGACCCTCTTGCAGTATGTTAACATTATTTGGTAAGTCAATGACAGCACCCAACTTACAGTCATCAACAAACTTGGTCAGCCACAGGCCCTTTGTCTTTGTCTGCACCTCTTAGAAATAGATGCCAAATAGTAGGGGTCTCAGGACAGATCCCTGGGGTACACCACTAGTGACATTTCTACTGTCAAAGGTGGTGGCACCTATTTTGACCTTGTGAATCCTATCTGTGAGCCAGTTGGCCACCCATCTGATGAGATAGGGATCAACACCAAGTTGTTTTAGCTTTTTGATGATGCCCTAGTGTCAAAGGCCTTGGCCAGGCCAAGGTAAGCTGTATGTACTGACTTTCCCTCATCCAGGGTCTTGGTGACAGTCTCAAAAAAAGTCAGCTAGATTCAATAGGCAAGATCTTGCCCTGACAAATCTGAATTGGGTGGGGTCAAGTGCTTGGAAATTGCCTTTGTCCTCGTTTATGAGATCCATAATAATACGCTCCATGGCTTTACAGAGCAGACTTGTCATGCTAGTTGGGCAGTAGTTTCCTGGGTCAGTAATGGCACCACCTTTGTGCAAGGGGATGACAATGGCAGTTCTCCACTCTGCTGGAATGAAGCCTGTAATTAGGCTGTGGTTGAATAGGTTGATCAATGGTGAATCTTGTTCTTGCTGGAGACAATGCAGAATACAGCCTGGGATACTATCAGGTCTCATGGAAGCTGTGTTCTTTGCCTTGGATAGGGCCTTTGGCACTTGATTTATGGAGATGTGAAGTGTGGGACAAGTATTGAGGATGTCTACTGGGCCTTTAGGGGTGGTAAGAGGGTGAGGTTTGCACTGAACCTATCAGCTAGCAGGTTGGCTCAGTCAGCAGGATCAGTGTAAGTGGTACCATTAAGTACTAATTTGGGACAAACTTGGGCTTTGCCATGGAGGTTCCTAACATAACTGAAGAAGGACTTTTCCTTTGTTTTGGAGGATAGTTTCAACTCATAATTGGCTTTGGAGGTTTTCACTAGGGATTTAATTTGCTTGTTGAGCAGATGAGGGAGTTTTTCTGAGTTGGAATTTGTTCCTTTTTACCCTTGGACAATGGTTTCTTCTTTTTTTTTGTAAAGCCTGATGATCGAGGATGTTCACTAGACAGTTTTGTGTTTCCTTGAGGAGCAGGTTTTAGTTCTGTTGGTTATGACTGAGTCCATGCAGTTGTACAGGTGCTTGTGCACTGCACTGGTGTACTGTTCAGCATAGTTGTCTGCATCCTCTGAGGGGGCTGGTGGTGTGAAGCTGCTGATACTCTCCCTTAGGAGGTTGTAGTCATCTTTTGAGAAGTTTTTTAGACTGGTTACATCTGGGGAGAGGTTGGGTGGGATAGAAACTTCAAATGAGACAGACCAATGATCTGATCTCACCAGGAAAGAACATACTATGGGAGTGGTGTAGTGGTCACCCATGTTGGTGAAACCAAGTCCAGTATGTATCTCCCCATGTGATGGATGAGACCAGCTGGTCTAGTGTGTTAGAATTGATGAAGTAATGAATGATTGGGTGAGTACATTAGTGCAGGAATAGTTCACCCAGTCATTGGTGGGGTAGTTGATGTCATCAAGGATCAGGGTGTTAAAGGGTACCTTGATGGAGTCAAGTAGGTCCAGGTAGGAAGAGTGGGTGTCCTGAGTCATGGAGGGGGTCTATAGCTGGCTATAACTTAGATGGGTGCCTTGCCAACTGTCAGTTGCACCTGGAATAATTCCAGTGCATCATGCTGGTAAACCAGTCTGGAGGGGTGTCTGTCCTTAATGAAAATAGAGACTCCACCGTCCTTAGTCTTTCTGACCTCATTTTGGGGTCAGAAAGTGTGGAATTAGGTATAGCTTGGTAAACCAGGGGTTGTCTTCCCAGCCCTGAACCAAGTTTCCATGACTGCACAGACATTGGCATCCTCCAGTGTGAGGAGAACCTCCAGTGAATGCCTTTTTCAGGTTAAGGCTCCTAGCATTGAGCAGCATGACCTTCAATTTGCTTTTTGACAGATCTTTTATGTTGGAAGATTTGTCTTTGGGACATAGCCTAAAAAAGGCACAATGGGGGAGGCAAATGCTTTGGCCAAGATCCAGAACTCCAGGGGTGATAGGTGGATGCCATCTCTGGCAAAGTATCGAGGCCTGTCAACCTGTCATCCCAGGCAGGCAGATACTGAATCCCCTTGGAAAGACACCAGAAACTAAGCCAATTGTTAAAGTCAATCAATTTTTGTTAGCATTGTGTTATCATTGTGTTAAGAATGTAAGTTTCAAAGCTGAATTTATCAATTGTAATGCCTAGTAGATTAGCAGTTTTTACTATTTCTATTTCAGTTCCATCTTTAGAGAAGATTTTGAAGTCTATATCTAGCTGTCTTGAAGAGAATAATAGAAGTTTTTTTTGGCGTTTGTAGCAGTTGTGAATTGTATGTAATAGCCATAAACTCTATGCAAATATATATGTAGTATCATTTCCATTAGTTAGACCTATGTACCTGGTAAGTAGCACATCAGTTGCAGTATGTAATGTACATACTCAGGGGGTGAACGAATTGTGCACATAGATCTGGCCACACAGGTTTACACTTAATGTGCCTCAAATCACCATGTTTATACAGTGGTATGGCAGAAATCATATGGCATAGCTGAGGCCACAGTCACATGTAAGTGACATACTCATAACCTTCAAGTATTCTTCCCTCAGCATGCCAATATCTGAGTGCAATAGCCATTTGGTGATGTACCTTTCCAAGCAGTGCTGCCAATTGCACACAACAGTATGGTCCCTCACAAGGACACTTTACATCTTCAGTATGTTTTTCAATGGGGATTGTCTGCAATGAGTGTCATTGTCACCTGTGGCATACAGAGTACTCAGAGGTGATCTGTGCCTTGCATATGGGGCAATGTGTGACACTGCTTGATTGCATATGCTGCCTATCTGTAGGAGGCATAGCAGATGGATAACTCAATGTAAAGACATTAACCTTGTATGTGACGTTAGAACTACAAGCTTGTGGGAGAGATTTGTCTAGCAGTCTTAAACACACCCCTGAAACAGAACCCTGCCTAATGGGACATGGAGCATCTCAGTGTACCTCAACATATGCCATTTGTATGATTGGCTAAGCGACCGTCATCTCAACACAGGGCATCTGCCTGTGTCCCTCTTGGCCTGGGGAAATATGTGTTGATCCTGTAACTAAAGGTATAAAGATGTCTATGATTGTGAGGGCTGTATGGCCATTATGCTAGTGAGGTTCAAACATCCTCTGGTTTCATAACATGATGTAAAATACTCTAACAGGCTCACACAAAAACACGGCTACATTGAGGTTAGCTCCAATCACTCTGTACAGGACATGCCGAGACACATGTATGTATGCAGATTAGAACACTTACCTATGTAATGGTACACACTACAGATCACAGTACATGATGCCTGCAACACCTCATATGTGCTAGTACTATCAGTTCTGGCATATTATGCTTGATGACATCAGCAGGCATTGTTATTGGTCCTTAGGGGGGGCATATCCCATGCTGCACATAAAACACTACAAAACCCTACCTATTTCTAAGTTACCAAGGTGATCATATTTATGCCATCTGGACATAAACAGAGACACCAAGTAGCTTAGAGTGAGATTAGAACCACTACCTATCTAGTCTTACACATATAGATCACAATATATATATCACATGCACCAAGGATTATGCCTATTATACTGTCAGCTGGTAGTCTTAAGATGGATGACATCATCAGGCTTTGTAGAAGAGAGCGGTGTGGAAGCCAGCAGCAGGTTACAGGGCCAAAAATGCATAACCATTGAAGGTGGATAGTACATGAGGGCATGGCAGTTGTTTTGTAGGAGTATATGCACATGCATGCATGTGCATCAAGTAGCCTGGCATGAGATTAAACCCCCTGCCTATCTAGTCTTACACACTATAGATCACTATATATATATATATATATATATATATATATATATATCACATGCACCCCAGCTTAAGTAAAGCCAGCAACAAGTTACAGAGACAAAAAGTGCATTATTGCAGGTGGATAGCCCATGAGGGCATGGCAGTTGTATTGCATGGGTATATACACACACACCAAGTAGCGATATTAAAACCCCTACCTATCTAGTCTTATTTACCATAGATCACAGTACTTATAGCACGTGTCACAGGTTGAGTCTGCTGCATATGTGATTGCAGGCAAGTACCTGTGCATTAAATAAACTAGGCTTGTGTTGAACAGCATCTGTGGCCTGCAGGGTGACATTGCTTCATTATCTGCATCTAATATCCTAGCAGTGGCATAACTGTTATTTTCCTAGATATGTGTGCACAGTTTCCAGTATGGCCATATGTGGTTGCTTGCAATTAGATAGGCAAACATGTGGGCAGGAACAATGTGTCATCTCCATGCGTGGATTGACAACATTGTACATTACACCACCTGTTCACTTGCGTCTCTCTATGTTGGTGACATCCAGCAGGCACAGGGGTCTGTAGGTAAGTGGATTATGTACTGTTTAACTCTTAGTTTGGTTCCTTTGAGCAACAGCATGGATGTGTGATAGTGTAAATTTACTCACCATTATAAGGGCATGTAGGACAATACAGACATCCACACACATATTTATGTAATTTACATGGATGTATATATATAAATGTAGCTGTTGTGTGTGTGTGTGTGTGTGTGTGTGTGTGTGTGTGTGTGTGTGTGTCATGATATGTATATGTGTTATGATATATGGGAATAGTCTATGTATCATTGTGATATATATATATATATATATATATATATATATATATATATATATATATATATATATCAGTATATATCTATTTAACACTACATAGCAATAGATATACTATGTATGTGAGAGAGAAATAGTGACAGATGGATATGTATACATATATGTCTGCATGTATAGACATATCTATGCCTAACAGGTCATTCTGATAATGGGGCAATGGAACTGCCCTCATTTTAACTGCTTGGGCATGCCCAGTGGGACTTTCTGTGCTTATAAAGGGACTCAAAGCCACACCAACCTGTACTTCAGTCTGCGATTTTGTGTGTTGCAGACCATACCTCTCAACTGTCCAGAGTTTTGCAGAATGTCCAGAGTTTTGGCTCATAATTTTGATCTGGTGCTCATAAAATTTGTGGTTTTCTGGCAAATCAGTTGGATGAACTGAGGATCGAAGTCAATAAATAATGACATACATTTGAGTTTCTGACTTCAAATCATTCAGAAAAATGTCTGTTGAAACAAACCCTGTTATTCTAGCAACTTTTTAAGTTTATGAAAGCAGTATTTAAAATATGCACCCATTTGTGGGCCTTTGATCCCCCATTTTCTGTGCATTGTCCAGATTTCTTGCAGTAAAGGTTGAGAGGTATGTTAACAAACATTTACACCTGTCCCTATTTCTGCAGTACTGCACTTCACTTAAAATATCCACAGCATTTGCCAGCTGTCTCCTGTACTTAATATGTGACTGAGGTTCATAATGTTATACCACACACAGAATGACAGTATGTTAAAACACCAATCTAATAATACCTCAGTTGATAAAGATGTGAATACTTCTAGATTAGAACCATCAACACTATCACCCATGGTAACTTCCCTAATCCACTGAGCCACACAGGCTGCCAGACAGAGAAGAGTTATTTGTCACACATTCAACAGCATAAATATGTACGTTGTTATTTCTGCTTTACTTGGGACATATAGTGCGTGTTAGAGTACTATGTTACAGCCCTGAGATTGCCTGGTCTGCTGAAATACCATTGCTGACTTACTGTTAAATCAGTTATATGGGAGCACTGCTATGTTGGGCGTGGGGAATAACAGCACATGATCTGCTGGGATAGACAGTAGTCCATATATCATGTGACCCCACTGTTTAACATCTCCCTTGACTGATGTAGTGCATATTCCAATCATGAGGCCTAGTGATTATTAGGGAACACATACTAGTGGACTGGGTACCTGCACTCCCATGTAGATGTTACAACTGTCCAAATAGCTCACTATATTTATTTGCATAAATGAAGCAGATCCATACATATGATACCATATTATATTAATCCTGACAAGTAGTGTGTAGGTTCAAGACTTACCATGCAAATGCAGCAGTTGACAGAAATGTAGTTCAGGGATGCCTCTGTGTGATGCAGCAGTACACTGCCAACACATGGACAGGTACAGGCTGTGTGAGATGGCTGTCATCAAAAGTTTTACTATATGTCTGTGAGTAGGAGTAAGGTGTCAGTCCCTAGGGCCCTACGTTTTCAATGAATGTGCTATGTGTGGTCTCTTAGCCAAAGCCAGGGCATACTGGGCATGCTTATGTCTGCCTACAGGGACATCATAAGGTGGTTCCTTCACCGAGTCCTCCTGTGAGTGTGGCTGTGGTGACCTACACACTGGTGGGGGGCTGTGTATCCCTTCCCTTTGCTGATTCTGCTGCAGCTGTTCCCACAAGATCATATTGTGCAGCATGGCACATACTGCGAATATCTCTGCACATGTGGTTGGAGTGTACTGCCGGTGGTCCACCAGATATATTGAGGCACCGGAACCATGACTTCAGAAACCCAAACACATGCTCTATGATGTTCCTAGCTTGTATGTGGCTCATTATAGAATTCTTCCATGGGTGTGTGTGCATTTCTGATGGGTGTCATCATTCAAGGTTCCAGGTACATAGCCAGTATCCCCCAATAAATGGCCATGTGGGATGTCTCCACTAGCAAACATCTGGTACAGTTGTGATGCATGCCAGATATAGGAGTTGTAATAACTGCCAGGGCTGCCAGCACCCACATTCATGATAATGTTCTGGGCATTGCAAAAGGCCTGGCAGTTGTTGGACTGGTACCCCTTGTGGTTGACATAGATTCTACTCTCCTCACCAGGCAGTGACTTGATGTGTACATGACTGAAATCTATGGCACCCAGTACCTCAGGGTAGTGTGCTACATGGTAGAAGTGCTGCATATTGCTGGCCCTCACCTCATGGGTGAGGGAAAAAGAAATGTGCTTCCTGGCATGTGGTAGCATGGCATCCAGGAACTGGTGGAGTACCCTGGATGCTGATGCTTGTCAGATCCCCATCATGTCCCCAGTTGGTTTTTGTACCTGTAGTTAGTATCCTAAGGGCTAGATATACATTTTTTCCACTGGGTTGGGTTCCCCTCTGTTGGTTCTAGTTCTAAGTTTAAGTTGGCAGAGTTCAGTGAGTTCTTGTAGTATATCCATGCCCGCACTATAGCCCTCTACAATCTCCAGCTCATGTACCTCCTGGAAGGTTACCCTGGGCCTGAACACTCTTCTCTTTCTCTGTCTAGGCCTACTGTCAGCAGCAGCAGCAGCACAGACTTCAGCATCTTGCACATGCAGATGTAGCAGACCTGTAGCAGCCCCTTGCATTCTTTCAGTTAAAATTCCAAAGTCTGTACTTCAATGGTGCAGTGTATGGGGGAAGAATCAGATTGTAGGGCGTATGCATTCTCTATAGTGTCTGCTGTAGGTGCTGACTCTATGATTCGGTACCTATGATGCATTGCACCTGTGTACTATATCATTAACATCATTTAATGGCCCTAGTTTAAGTTAAACAGGAGGCAAAACTAATTAATATGTTATTGGCTTTTACATACACTCAGCACTGTGGCTTGCTGTGCAAATGGGTGCCCCATATGTAAACAAAGCTTAGCACTTAGTACTCACACCTTCCAAGATTTTCACACTTAGCATAACAGCAGGCCATGCAAACACATGGAAACATGTCCCCTTAGCTAAACAAAGCTTAGAAAGTAAGAGCACCCCCCCCACCTGAAAGGGGACTCTAAGCATTGCAGCGTGCCGTGCAAACAGGTGCAGGTAAACTGAAATAAGCTTAGAAGTTTTTGGACACACCCTCTCCTCATGTCAGCTACCTTCTCTGTAAACACCAACATAGTTTTCTGCCTACACGGAGGGGATATGCAGACATGATTACCCCTTTATGCCATTCAGTAGCTCCACCTCATTTGCATAGGGATCCATGCTCACAGATTGGAAACTACATGCTTCAAAGGACTACAACATTAGCAATAGCACCAATGCACCACTGCAGATACTTCACATTTCTGTCACATAATATTAATTTTGTTTTTCCATTTTCTTTTTTTTTTTTTTTTCATATAAAGTTTGCTGACTGCGGACCACCATGCAAACACGCCCAGATTATTAAAAAAATAGATTTAATTCTACTTATTTCCTTTAATTTTTCAGATACACAGAGGATAATTTCACTTATATGTATGTGGTATGCCATTTCTATCCATCTATCTACAGTTTTACAGCCCTTTTGGTCTGTCTACATTCCTGTACACAGAATTTTTCCGTGTACACTACGAACACTGACACTGGGTCTGCAGAGCTTCCTATCTACTTGTTGGACCACTCTACCTGCCTCATTTGCATGAAATTCACCTGCTTATGAGGTTATTTGCATGTGATGAAAGCTTCCATGTTGACTTGCTCATGAGTGCCGCTCAGCAGTGCTTACTGAATCTAAGACTGTTAGTGGCCATGTTAGAAGTGCAATGTCTACATGAAAAAAAATGTAGGCTTCATTAAATTCCCCCCATTATTCTAACTGACTTTTAAAAATGTACTTTATATCTATATATAGATGTGTGTGTGTGTGTGTGTGTGTGTGTGTGTGTGTGTGTGTGTGTGTGTGTGTGTGTGTGTGTGTGTGTGTGTGTGTGTGTGTGTGTGTGTGTGTGTGCGTGTGTGTGTGTGCGTGCTTGTTTGTTTGTTTTGTAAGGGCTCCCTATTAAAAGTCTGAAGAAGGAGACAAAGAGGAACAGAAATCAGAGACCAATACACAGAACACTGCAGACAATAGATACAGATATCTCAGAAATGGATAAGGAATGCAAACAGAGAAGGAAGGAAGGGATATAAATGGTAGATGCAGAGGAAGTATGCAACAAGCCGCAATACACAGAAGGAGAAGCGGTGGCCCAGAAGCATGATGTAATCTGAGGAAGTGAATGTGAAGCTTAGAAAAGGCAAATACAAAACCAGGACAGCAGCAGCAAGGGAAGATAATGTGCAGGAAGGTCTGTAGACATGATCACATAGAAGCATGACATCTATAGCTGAGAGATAGTGACACATGAGGGAAAGCTACTGAAACACCCACATGATGAAATGGGGCAAAGTCTAGCATTCTAGACAGGAACCCTGGGAGAAGGCATAACAAATTGCAGTGGGAGCACAAACATGGCCAGAACCACAGGAAAAGGTAGAGGAATGGTGAGGCAGTACAGCACACATAAGTAGTGCATATTTCTCTGGAAAGCATTACAACACCCATTGGACCTGGCAGGAGGACGAAACTGGCTATGGGATAAAGATAAGGGTCACACCTGAATGCAACTGTAAAATGATATCAGAAGATCCCTTGGAGAGAACATTACAGCCAGAAGACACACTACTCTTAGGATTGCATGGGGAAGTGTATGGTTATGGTTGGCCAGACCTTATCACTGATAAATGTGTGTGTGTGTGTGTGTGTGTGTGTGTGTGTGTGTGTGTGTGTGTGTGTGTGTGTGTGTGTGTATATATATATATATATATATATATATATATATATATATATATATATATATATATGTACACATCTATAGGAAGAATACAATGCCATTTTGGGGCCCTACTAATCCCAGTGCATGGGGGGGAGCAGCTGCAATGCTCAGCAGATCATGATCTTGCTTTGGAATCCACTGCACAGGGAGCAACAGGTATAGTAGAGCAGCTTCATGAATCAGGTTGCAGTACCATGGAAGTAATACACAATGCTGCACAGAAGTGCATTAAAGATATGCCACAGGAACTGGTTGACACACTGTCATTATGAAAGGCACTGGGGTGGATAGTTTCCAAAGCTAGGACTCTGACCACAGTATGTGAAAACAAAAGGTGAACAAAGTAATATGCTGCCCCCACAGTATCCACCATCATTCTAGATTACCTATGAGCTACTGCAATCACGGTACCTAAATACCTATATTGTCATGGTACCAGTGACAGTGCTCTCTCTTCATCTAGAAGTTTATGTCAATAACTACCTTACTGTGCACCCTACTGAAGGAGCAGAATAAGTGAATGACATAAATCAGGAGATCATGAGACTAATATGCCTGGCAACACAGAATGATTCCAGCAGCTGGTACAATACTACATCAACTATGGACTATACACCTACCTGAGGACTGCTGCACAACTGTTGCCAGTGTGGCTGCCTGTAAGGCCACCCCATTATGGCTGTGCTGCACAGAGAGCCTATGTGTCACCATTAACCTCACAGATGGTCAGTATATATGGTCTTCAACAGCCACACCTGCATCAAACCCTGTGTTCCATCTTCATCACCTTTGATAGGCTATGAGTCATTTGACATGCGTGGACTATGGGGTGCTTGATGGATTAATGCATAAAAATAAAAATAAAAGTGTGTCTGCATAGCAGACTGATGTGTCTTTTTTGTATTTCAGTTGTAGGTGCTGCTGCTGCAAGCAGGCATGCTACTGTCACCTTGTGGCTGGAGGAACAAAATCCTGACATGGGTTTAGTGAGCTGCAGTCTCCCTAGAATCTCATAGTTGTAGCCAGTCAGGTGTAGGCTTCCATAGGACATCTGTATCTCTTCACATTTTAGAGCAGTCTTCTCCTCTGATCCATAGTGGGAATACCTCTGTGATGTATATCACACAGCATCAGTGGTGCACATGATAAGTGTGACATGGTATTCATGGGGTGTGCACGATTCCTTGTGTGAGTGCCTTGAGTCTTTGTGAGGTGACAGTGCAGCAGGTAAAGTCATAGTCATCAATCTCTCAGTGCAGTACCCAGATGAGAGTGTAACAAAACGATAGGTACATGCCTTACACCATGGACAGCTTTTAAATAAAGTATAATATTGCAATAAAAGTGATTGAATCACAGCATGCTAGGATGTCTGACCTTCATGCATGTGTCCATATTTAGTGAGTGTGTGGCTCAATGTATAGTCAAGAGAACCATGTAAGCAGTCTGGTGCTCATATGAGACAGCCTCAGGGGCATTCCACTACCATGCAGCCAGCTGAGGGGCATGCTAGGATATCTATTTTTGCAGTAGCATGTATTTTCCAAAGGGAATGCCATCTCTGCTACATTAGTGGGTTCCTACTGTATAACTGCATACACAGCAAAGTGACTCACTGTAAGTTCAGCTACTTAAACTTGTGCACATATGTGCTGGTGTCATTACTCCCACCTCATATGTCACGATAGTTCTGAGTACTACTGGTGAAACAGCAGAAACAAATCAAACATAAGTGGTGAGACAGCGGTCCAAGATCTGGGACAATATACTTGACAGACAAATTTGCTCCATTAATAAATGTTATATCAGCATACATTTTTCAGTCATTAAGAATTATAGTACTCTAATGCATAACATCATTGACTGCATTTAAATACAAGTCATTTACTAAAAAAAACGATAACTGTCTGAGGAACAGGACACACATATTTCACAAAAGCATGGATGATCTGCAACATCAGGTACATTAGAGTGGTATGGTGTTTATAATGCCCACATATAGGGAGACATCATTTGTAAATTTCATTCATATGAGATCATGGAGTTATTTACCCAAGTGTTAGTAAAGTATTGAAAACTTCCTTCAGGATATGCATGTATGCAAAAGTCTTAATGATGAACAGATCAAAGTATATATACTACATAAAAACAGGGACTGTCCTATACTGTGCTTCATTGCCTAACATCATTTACACCTGGATGCCTCTGCCCTTTGACATAATGTGAGCCATGATCTACTGCTACATCCTTGCTCACTCACACACTGGACCAGTACTTCCCTCACTGCTCCCTATCTCTTTATTATACGGTCGAAAAGTCTGCTGCTAGTCTTTTGAATCCTTAGTGCTTTCTCAACAGACTCCTACTCAAAGCACTTACAATCCATGACTCACTATCCTTCTTCAGTCTGTTTCCGCTCAGGGAGTCTTTAGTTGCTTGGTGCTCAGCATTACGGTCCTGATCATACTGTTCTTCTTCTACCCTTCATGTCTGTTAGGCCTGTCACTCTTTTGGTTCCCCACCATTCATATTCTACCTTTTACGGTTCATTATTTGACCTAACCCTTTTTGTTCCTTTCAGTCTACCACCATTTCCACCTTTTCATCCTTGCTTTTTTTATCTTCTGCTTTGCTGTCTTCAGGTTTTCTCACCATTATGTTTTATAAGCCTTTAATTTACTTGCACTATATTCTGCCTTGTTGCTTGGAACCTGGCTGAAAAGAGTCTTTTACCAGTTCAACTACTCAATTAAGAAATGTCCAAATAGATAAATAAATAAATAAATACATGAATGAATAAACTAGATCCATTGTAGACACTAAATAAGATTTCATTGAATGCCACAGAATTTTCTGCTTAGTTTTGGATTAAGGAACTTGAGTACTGCAAGATGGCTCATATCATTAAGCTGAATCTCATGGTTTAATCCATTTTTTTATTTCCATGGTTTTAGCAAACTTGCATCAATGTCATAAACTTTTGTATCACATAAGTTAGCCTCCACTGTAGAATACACTCTACATTTTACTACTGAAATCTAGTTGTGTTTGTTTTATGTAGACAGTGTATATGTTCATCCTGTAACTTTCAGTCATGCATAATCTCTTTCATGTTCAGCTTGAATCATGTTTACAGTGATGGATAGTATCTGAAAAGCTGCATTTTGCACATATGTCATGAATATTCTTAATAATTAAGGGGCACTAACAGGAGAACCTTGATATTGCATATTTAATGCTGAATATGATATATATTTTTTGTTAGGCTTTGGTGAAAATTGCATCCGCATATGATTTGAAGTTATTACCTTATTTATTTCTTCATGTTATTCTGGCTGGTGTGATTCTCAAACAATCTGGAAATATATCGCTGATTGATAAGTATATTTCTTGGCATTTTAACATTTCAGAGTTCTTTCTGCATTGTCTTAATTTTGCCTAACTGAATTATTGTTTGCCTGACTGAATTATTTTATATATTTTCTGGCATTGCTTTATGTTTCTCATCTGTCCTAAAACTGTTTTTCCCCACCCTTCCACCCTATTCTTGTAGAGTTGTTATAGTTGGTGGCTTTGGAGTTGCCAGGCCCTACTGTAAATTTGATCTGGGATTCCCCTCCCAGTCTGGTGTTCACTCTACTTAATAAAGAGAGAACATTTGAGAAGGCCAACTCACTGAGATTCTTAACCTTGAATTATTCTTCTGCTCCTCCTTCCTCTCTCCTTGCACTTTATTAAAAAACAATTGCACTTTATTTTGCTTTTGCCTCTTCTTAAATGTACTCAATTGTATCTATTTTGCTGCATTTATTACTGCTTGGTAGTAGCCTGATTAAATTGTAATTGCTATTCTAAGCCTTTCAGTTTAAGCACTTTGGCTTCAGGCCAGTTTATTTATTTATTTTATTTTATTGACATTTGTTAACCGGGTTAGTCCAACTGGGTTATTGTCCCATTTTCAGTGGATACTCAAGGAGAAAAGCTCTAGCAAATACAATATATGATCACAGAACAAGAAAAAAACAAGTATTACAAACAATAATTGCAAGCAATAGAAATAAAAATCTACATGTGTAGAAATAAACAACTACATTTTTGTTTCTTTGAAAAAGTTAAATTCTTAGTTGCTGAACAGATGGGGAAAGTCAAGAGTGATAGTAGGATGTAATGAGAGAGATATGAGTGTGGGAGGAGGAGAGAGCTTAATAGGGTCATAGCATGGACAGGTTCTGGAATTGAGTAAATGTGTCTTCAGTTCTTTTTTAAATAGTGGAGTATGAGAGATAGAGCGTATATCAAGGGGAAGTTTATTCCAAGCTTGGGCCATGGAATGCTTGTAGAGTTGCTTACCAACAGACTTGTTAGGGTGGTAGACATCAAATAATTGCTGATTTGAGGTGCAGAGAGATCGAGAAGGGGTACAGATGGAAACAAGGAGGGATATCGAAGGACAGGAGGAGGGTTTAAACACCATAGAGTGCAGCATGTGAAATTGGTAGAGATGAAGTAATTGTGGGAGTTCCAGCCATTGTAGAGATTTTAAGGCAATACAGTAGTGTGTGTTGCTTGGGCAGTTAGTAATGAATCTGGCTATTTTGTGGTAGGTTTGCTGAAATTTGTTCAGGGTAGTAGTTTGAATATTTGTGAGAACTAGGGCAGCATAGAGGAGAGAGGGGAGGAGAAGTGCTTGTCCACGAGTGAGTCTAGCCTCAGGAGTGAGGTATTTTCTGTTCCGATATAGGAGACCAAGTTTTTGATGGGTTTTCTTTATGCATTGCTGTATATGCTGACTGAATTTTAGTTCATTGTCAATGATAACCCCTAAGAGTTTAGTGTGGGTGTCAGGATGGATGGCTGTATTATTACAAGATTTAACGACAAAGGAAGATCTATGCTGAGCAAGAGAATGGGGAGGAAGAGCAAGAGTTTTTTTTTTTTTTAGGATTTAGGATTAGTAAGTTTTTTGAAAGCCATTGTTCAGTGGAGAATAGAGCTTTTTGGGTTAGAGTGTGTAGGTCAGAGATGTTGTCAGCTGTAGAAATAATAGTGGAGTCATCAGCATATTGAATGAGAGATGAATTATTGCAAGAGGTGAAGAGGTCATTAGTGAAGATATTGAATAAAAAGGGGGCCTAAGATGGAACCTTGTAGAACCCCAGTAGAGATAGGCAGGAAAGGAGTATATGAGGAGAGCCATTTGACAGTTTGTTGGCATCCAGATAGATAGCTAGCGAACCAGCTGAGGGTGGAGGAGGATAGGTGAAAGTTTGCAAGTTTCGATAGAAGTAAAGGATGGGATACAGTATCAAAACTTTGGAGAGGTCTAGAAAGAGACAGGAAGTAGGTTTATTATTGTCCAGGGATTCTGCAATGGTGTGGGTGAAGGAGAGTAGAGCAGTAGTAGTGCTATGATAGGGGCAGAAACCATGTTGAGTAGGGGTGAGTAAGTTGTGATTGAGAAGGTGGTTTAGAAGCTGAGTATGGATACATTTTTCTAGGATCTTAGATAGGGGAGATAGAATGGCAATAGGTCGATAGTTGGTAGGATCAGTAGAGTTGCCTCCCTTATGGAGATGGGTGGTGTAGAAAGACTTCCAAAGAGTAGGAACAGTAGATTTTAGCATGGCTCTATTAATTAATATAGTCACAGGGTAGGCAATAGAGTTAGCTGCAAGTTTGAGGAAGGTGGGAGGTAATTTATCAGTAGAGAGAGAGCAGGGTTTGAGTTTGAGCAGTAGAGATTTGATGTAAGAAGTGGAAAGTGGTTGGAAGGAGAAAAAAGTGTTACTGGGGCTGGGTGTTGGAGTTAGTTTGAGAGGGTAGGAGGTTTTGGATGGAGGAGATGAAGTGGGAATTTAGTAGGGTAGTTGTTTCCTGCAAAGTTGAGTTTGGGTAGGGGCAAGGGATAGAGGGAGAGCCTGGGTAAAGGATGCTATTTAGTGTAGACCAGAATTTACGGGGGTTAGATCTATGTTTATGCTGGTCTGAGCTATAAAATTATTTTTTGTCTTTAATTGTCTGTTTTTGGCAAGATTACATAGTTGTCTGTATTTGAGAAGATGAGGTGTTTGTTTAGTTTTGATCCAGGCTTTCCAGGCACTGTCTCTTTGTTTCATGATGGTCTTAGTTTCTTTTGAAAGCCAGGGGGGCATTATTAGATTTCACTCTGATCATTCTAGATGGAGCAAGGGAGTCCTGGGTATTTAGGAAGATGCTATTAAAAGTGTCAATGGCATCATTCAGGGGAAGTTGTTTAAGGATGGACCAGTCAATGTTTTGTAGTAGTGAGTTAAATTGAGAAGAGTTAAATGAGGATAGTTTCTGACAATCTCTAAAGAGGTGGGGTTTAGGAGTGTGAGGGTCATATCTTAGGATAGAGGTAGGGAGATGGTCACTGAGGGAGTCTGGTAGGGTTTTGGGCTGGTGGTAATGTTGAGGGGAGTTAGTAAGAATCCAGTCTATAGTGGAGCTGGAGGTAGAGTTTTTGTGGAAACGAGTGGGGGTAGAAATTAGTTGGTGGAAACCATGAAGGTGAATACTGAGTGAGTGGGAGTCAGTAGAAAGTTTAGACCAGTCTATATTGACATCCCCATTGATGAGTGTTTCATAAGGTATATTGAGATAGAACCAGGTTAGTATGTTTTCGAGAATGGGTATATTGTTGCCAGGAGGAATATAGATGGAAGCTATAGAAAGTTTTTTGTGAGGATTTAGATGGAGGTTAAGAATGAGGAGTTCAGCAGGATGGAAGCTAGGAATAGGTGTGGGGTAAGGAGAAAGGTTAAGGCTGTTAGAGTAGAGGATGGCTACACCACCTCCTTTCTTTGATGTTCTATCAGAGCAGTAGATGTTGTAACCAGGAGGTTGTATTTCACTGTTTGAGAGTTAGAAAGAAATAGATTCCTGGAATTCGACAATGATAAACTGGAAACCACCACTGAAGTTGTGAATCAAACCAGGAAAAGGATTCTTGCACCAAACAATACTCTTTTATTGTAAAAACCACAAAATGGATCAAATATTCAAGTGATCACATACATATGATCAATATATATCCTCAGTAATGTAAATGTAAGGAAACCTTTATAAATACAGAATAAGCCCTTACCCTTCATTATTCAATTAACTAACAGTTGATGACAATTGACAATAAAAAATAAAATGCCTCATACAGCATCCTACACTGACAAAAATTCTTATTACATCCCTCATGCTTGTATTCAATAATAAATACAATGAAAAACAACAATGTTTAAAAATAAGTGATGAATCTCTAGATCCAACTACTAAAAAAACTACACTGTCACAATATAAAAAATATATATATTACTGAATAATAAGAAAACAAAATATGTCCTATTTTGTTATATGTACTAACTTGTTTGGTCATGAAAACATATAACATTTATATATATGTCTCCTAAACCCCAGCAAGATGAATACTATTAAATAAAATAAATACCGTAACACTTATTGCAAGTAAGTGTACTGAAGATATACAACTATGTACAAATTGTCTAACCTAGTAATGAACTCATCCAGGAATACAAAATATAAAATATGTACACTAGTAATATCAAATTAAATTCTATTAAGTTCTAACTAGTGGCTTGGTGGGGATCATTTCATTAAGTCCTGGTAATATGCCTGCATTTAGTCTTATCTGCCACCTAATCTCCTTTTCACTCAATATTGCCCTAATATTTCCCCCTCTGGGGTTGTGTGGTATCACTTCTAAAATAGCAAACTTGAAGTTCTTACAATTTGGGCTATTGATAAGATGCCGAGATAGGGCATTGTTCACATCATGTTTTCTAATATGCACATGTGATGATATATATTATTCTTTTCAGACAACGATCTGTTTTCCCAACATAATAATTGTTGCATGTATCACATATAGCCAAATATACTAAATGCTTGGACAAACAATTGCCAGGACTGAACCATACCTTGCTTCGTAGATTATTATCTAATGTAATGGTAAATTCCTCAAATATATACTTACAATAATTACAACGTCCACATTTTGTAGTACCCCCCTTAAGTATCTTTCTTTTCTTGTAATGACTAGTTTTAACTTCTATAATTCTCTTAATGTTATTCCCTGTTTTATATACAAAATGTGGTCTGGATGGTACTTTGTCTTTAATGGTAATGTCACTAGTAAGTATATTCCAATTGGAAGTAATGATGTCTTTTACTTCTTTGGCGTGCCTCCCATATTTCAATATGTATGCCTTGATATAATTATCATAATCTTTGTTATTATTGGCATTGTTGTCTCTTTCCCTGTTATTCTGGAGGCCCACACCTAATAAAGGTGGATATTTCTTACCCCATTCTTGTGAAATATACATAATCACATCCTTGATCATGGCCGGGGGGTATCCCTTGTCAATAAATAAACTGCCTATATAAGTAAGTTCTTGCAACATACATTCCTTCACCGAGGTCATCCTGGCAGCTCTAATACACTGCCCCTTGACGATGCCTCGTTTGGTGGCATAGGAATGGGCACTATCATAGTGTAAATAACCATTACTATAAGTGTCCTTCCTATATATACGTGACTGGAAGGTCTTCCCATCACTATATATATAGACATCCAGGTAGTTGATCCCCACCACATCCATCTGATGTGTAAACTTGAGATAACTAGTACTGTGATTGATATAATCTACAAATTCAGTTAGTTTATCCACATCTCCTTCCCAGAGAATAAATATGTCGTCCAAATATCGGACGTACCTTATGATATAGGACATCCACGTTGATTGTAAAACAAACTCATTCTCCCAATCCAACAGTACAAGATTAGCGTATATGTATATGCATGCAGCATACACCCCCCATAATCCTCTCTGCCTCTGAGTACTCTCCTCAATATAGATGTAATTATTATCGAGTACTATATCCATTAGTTCAGTAAGTAGAGAGACATCATCCGGTCCCAGACCACTAAAATTGTGTAAACTATTCTGAAATCTGATTATACCGTCATTTCTTGGAATGCAGGACTGTACTGGTTAATTGGGTAATTTGTTTAAATCAGTTTGCTTGTTTTATATTGTTATATAAAAAAATTGCACTTTATCCATCTGTTTTACTGTATTTGTGTTTATTCCTACCTTATTGCATTTATTCTGCTGCATTTATTACTGCTTGTTAGTAGCCTAATTAAATTGTAACTGTTATTCTAAGCCTTTGGTTGAAGCAATTGGAATTCAGACCAGTTGTTTTACATTAAGACGGTTTGTTGTCTGCACTGTTGTGGCAGGACAGGTAGCTTACATCCATCTAAGTTGGTAGTTGCTGATTGAAAGCTTAATGTCTGTTATTCTAAAAGTGTATTAGGTCTGGTTTAAGCACTTGGGCTTCGAGCCAGTTATTTTACATTAAGAAGGTGAGGTCTGCACTCTTGTAGGAGGAGAGGGTAGATTTTGCCCTTCTGAGCTGGGAGTTTCTGGTTAAAGGCTTATTGTGCCTGCTTATTTGAACTGTTTCTTTCTGAAATTGGTACACCTTGTTTGCTGTAGCATAGACTAAATTCAGATCTGCTGAATCTAGCTTTGTTTGTATAACTTGAGCACTCACCCAGACCATCTTTTTTGGAGAAGGTTCCCCTGTACCCTAGTGGCAGGAGTGTGCAGTTAAAACTTGTCTGATCGAAGACTGCTGGAACGGTGCTCAGTTTTTAGCGTTTTATTGGTTAATTTGTTTAAATTAGTTTGCTCATTTGCTACTGTTATATTTAAAAAAATACATTTTATGCATCGCCGCTTAGCTAGGTTTAAACTATTCCCGGTACCATAAAGTCTGCTCTTCAAATTTTCCCTTAGAACTAGCCAGTTTTAAGTTTTAACACTCAAATCTGTTTCTTTGAGCTCAGCACTTGTTCAGAACTTTTTATAAGCACTAATGTACAAATTACTACAGCACTCAACTTTCCTCACTTGTCTAAAGGAAAACAGTTTTTAGTACTTAATAAATAAGCACCTATCCAGGCATGTCTGAGGGTCAGCTCCTGGTGTTTTCTCCTGTCTACCTGATGAATCTGGGCATCTTGGGGCAATGCAGCAATTGCCTCATGTACAAAGACAACCCTCTCCTCCTACCACCCAACACTACAACCTGTGAGAGATGCATTTATATAGCCAAACTGGAAGCAAAGCTCTCTTCACACAAGACTGGACTAGACAGTCAAGAGGAGAAGGTAAACACTTGCACCACACCACACTCATCGCATAGTCCCTCAAAACCTACACCACCAAAACACACACATAGCAACACAAAACACACACCTACATTCACAGAGGCTCCCAATAAAAATCTGCTTAAGCAACCGAGACTTCCAAAGCAAAAACCCATGCAACCTCACCAACACAGCCCAAATGACACATAGCTCACAAACTCAGTGTGCCACTGAACCACAGCCCATAAGGCATAACAACATACCCAGCACTCTAGTCATAGGTGACTCTATAGTCAGGCACACTGATGTTCCACTCACCAGGCTAAACAAGGAGAAAGTTACTGTCAGCTGCCTGTCACGTGCCAGGATCCACCAAATAATGCTCGCAATCAGGTCACTCCGCAACAAGTACAAATATGACACTGTCATTGTCCATGCTGGTGTGAATGACATTGAGATGTATCTCCCTGGACTACATGAAAATAGACATGGAGGCACTCTCCGATCTTGTAGACCAGGCAGGTATGACCCTAGCCCTGAGTAGCATCCTGCCATCACCCAGAATAATACCACAATGCAAGGACAAAATGATTGACTTCAACAATTGGCTAAGTTTCTGGTGTCATTCTAAGGGGATCCAGTATCTGTCTGCCTGGGATGACATGATTGACAGACCACAATGCTTTGCCAGACATGGCCTGCACCTGTTGCCCTTGGGATTCTGGATACTCTTGCCATCCCTATAGTGCCTTTTTCAGGCAAGGTTCAAATGACAAATTCACCATCGTAACAGGTACAAGCAAGCAAATTCTGCGGATAATGCTACTCAATGCTATAAGTCTAAACCTCAAGATGCATTCACTTGAGGCACTCCTTAAAATGGAGAAAATAGACATCTGTGCAGTGACAGAGACCTGGTTCAAGGCTCCAGAGAGAACCTTTGCATTATCAGGCTATAATTCATACCACACCTTTTGGCCACCTAACCTGGACTGAAACACTAAAGGTGGAGGCATGTCCATATTCATTAAGGATATCTACACCTCCAGGCTAGATGCTCAGCATAATGCATCCGAGATTATCCAAGTGCAACTAACCCTGGGCAAGACCGCAATCCAAATTGTAACTTGCTACAGATCCCCCAACATCCCCCAGGATTCCCACTCCTCATTTCTTGATACAATGGAAAATATTAGGGTGCAACCCAATACCCTAATAATTGGTGATTTCAACTACCCCACCATTAACTGGGAAAACTACTCATGTACCAACTCTTTTGCTCAACGTTTTCTGGAATCCATAAATTCCAATGCATTGGATCAACTTATCTATACCCCCACCAGGGGCAACAATATCCTAGACCTGGTCATTACCAACATGGGTGACCGGTGTTCCACATCAGATGTCAATTCCTTGTTGGTCAGATCCGACCACAAGCTAATCAGCCTAGATATCCACATTCCTCCCACCCCCCCCATTAGGGAAACCACTGTAAAAAATTTCTCCAAAGCCAACTTCACGCTTCTTAAGACAGAAGTGGCAAACTTCACGACACCCATGCAGACGGACAATAGAGGGACAACTCCTGAATCCTACACAAATGCACTTTATAAACATTTACATGAGTGCATGGATCATGCTATCCCTAAGAGAACCAAGATGCTATCCTCCAAAAAAAAGAAGCTAATCTGGTGGTCCCCTGCCATAAACAAATTCTACAACAGAAGAAAGAAACTGTTGCAAAAAAGAGTAAAATCTTATGACTGGAAGAACTCCCTGGTCAGCCTCAGTAAGAAGCTGAGATCCCACATAAAATCCTCCAAAGCTAGTTATGAAAACAAAATTGCCACTGATTCTAAAGACAACCACAAAGCATTCTATAGCTATGTCAAGAATCTCAATGGCAACACTCAGATCTGCTCTGAGTTACAGCACAATGTCACTAAATATGCAGAACCAACTGATATTGCCAACATCCTGGCAGATAGATTCATTGCTAACTTTACCCCCCAACCCCTAAAGGGCCCATCTCTATACTGGAAGAATGCAAAGTTCCTGTAATCACGGCGGCACAGGTAAAAAACACACTCTCCAAAGCCAAGAACACAGCATCTATGGGACCTGACAACATTCCAGGCTGTGTTCTACATGAACTACAGAATGAACTGGCACCCCACCTAAGCACCATGTTCAATTATAGCCTCACCTCAGGCTTTGTGCCTACTGAATGGTGCACAGCAATGGTTATCCCACTCCACAAAGGGGGAGCCACTATGGACCCCAGGAACTACCACCCCATTAGCCTAACAAGTCTGGTCTGCAAGGCCATGGAACATATCTCATGGAACTTATAAACAAAGACAGTGGTAATCTCCAAACGAAGGACCTCACCCAGTTCAGGTTTGTAAAATGAAGATCATGTCTCCTAAACCTGATTGACTTCTTTGAAGCAGTCACCAAAGCAGTAGACGAGGGTAAGGTGGTTCACACAGCCTATCTTGATCTCGCCAAGCTTTTTGACATCATTCCCCACTCTGGAATTATAGATAAACTCACTAAACTAGGTATAAATCCCTATGTCACAAGATGGGTTGCCAACTTGCTCACTGACAGAACCTACACTGTGAAATTAGCAGACTCCAAATCTGATTTCAGACCAGTGACAAGTGGAGTACCACAGGGTTCAGTCCTGATTCCTCTTCTGTTTGGTATCTACTTTTCTGAAGTACAGGCTAACACAGAAGGCCTTTGGCTAATCAAGTTTACAGATGACTGCAAACTGGGAGCCAAAATTGAAACTCCTAACGATATGAACATCCTACAAAAGGTCCTCACTGAGACAGATGCCTGGTGTCAAAGCCATGGCCTCAAGCTCAATGCCAAAAAGTGCATTGTCATCCCCTTTGGTAAAAACTCTGTACCCATGAGCTACCACATAGGTGGTAGTCTACTTAACACAGTAAGTGTGATAAAAGACCTTGAGACACAGGTGGATAGTAGTCTCTCCTTTGATAATCACATCGCCACAGTAATTAGGAAATCCTTCTACTTGGCACACCTCATTATAAAAGGTTTCTCATTCAGGAAAAAAGAGGTCATTGTTACCCTCTACTCGTCACTCATTGGACCCATTATAGAGTACAATGCCCCTTTTTGTATGTACCTCACAAGACAGCTACAACAACTGGAAAGGCCACAGAAATACCTCACAAAGAGGATTACTGGCCTCAAACAGATGCCCTATGGAGACCATCTAAAATAACTTCAGCTTTACTCAGTCGCATATCACCTACTCAGAGACGATCTCTGCCTAACATACAAAGCTATGTCAAACCCAGGACATGCTCCACTTAATGAAATCCCAATCCCTCCAAGCTACATGCTCTAGGGGCCTAAATCTTGTCACCACAATAAACAGAACATGCTGGAGGGATAGATTCCTGTCCCAGAGACTTCCCATACTCTGTAGCAAACTACCTGTCTATATCAAACAAAGCTCCTCATTAGCACTCTTCAAGAAAAATCTTGATGATTGGGTGGGAAATAGGAAATTTACTCCTGGGATCACCTCTGTGGCTCTGCTAGACAGGGGCAAAGGAAAATTATTTTCTTGGGTGGCGAAATCCAGATTACCTTTTTAGCTAGGTTTGTATAGGCCCTAGGGCTGATAGCCTAGTACCTACCTATGAACCTATGAAACTATGTTCTATTGACTTGGGTGTCCATCACAACATTACCTTTTTCAGTTGAGGCCAGGAAAGAAAACACTGTACATTAAATGCATTACATTACAGGAACCATTAAAAGCTACCATACAGGCAACACAACAAGCCAGTTTATGTTCTGTTAAAAGAACATAATGATAACAGACAAGTGACAAAACAAGAGTTACAAAATAATGACTGCCCTTCCTATGGAATAGGCTTCCCCATGCTAGTATATATATTTTAAGGAAGCTAATGACTGACTTCTATATGAAAGAGGAAGCCTATTCCATAGTCTTGGCAAGGAGGTTGAAATGCATTTGTCATGTTTTTTTTCCTGTTAGTGGAACTTATTTCTAACATTTGTTTAATTCCTACAAAATAAATAAATAGGTAAATACACAGATAAATAAAAGTAAGCTTGCTATACCATACATTCCTCAATCGGTTGCCTTTTGTGTGCCAACCATGCCCATCCCTGTTTAGACTGCAAAAGCAGATGGCATTGTGTGTGTTCAGCATGATATGGCTATAGATAAATGTGGGTTAGATTCTAAAAGTAAATGGGATTGGTATATGGTAAATGTCCCAATCCATATGACACAACCCAGTAGCAGGCAGACAGAGAATAACTTTAGTCAACAAAGGACAGGCTTTGGATTTCAGCACTTACTCATAGTATGCCTCAGCTGTAACTTCTTGCAGTTTTGCTGCAGTAAAATTCTTATAGCTAGGTAAAGGCCAGATTCCAAAAGAGTTTCTCTCAGTGTAAGTCTGCCCTGATTTTGAAAAGCTTGTTCTTAGTGTAAGTGACTTACTTCTGTATAAGGCCTATGTATTAACAAGCTTACTCCGGGGGCCAGATTCCATAAGACCTGCTCTGAGCCTGCTGTCAGTGTGTGACGGGGCACTGACACTGAGAGCAAGTCTTTTGGAATTGGGCCCTAACAGTAACCATGTTTACTGTAGTTTTAACATCTGTTTGTGGTGTAATCCAGTTATTGCAGAAATGGTCTCCTGCTTGAGAATTTGGTGTTCCATCCAAATATTTTCTTTTTCCTGTAACAAAGCCTTCAGTGCTTGATCACTAGTTTCATACTTTTATTTGTGCCACTTGTCTAAAGAACTGTCTTTTTATGATCTTTTTTCATTAGGGAACAAAAAATAAATAACTAAAAATTATTCTGTTGTCATTTTGATTGTAATGCCAGAATGGAAACAATGCAAATAAAATATATTGAATAAAGTGGGATGTAATGATGATTTCCCGCAAAAGAGTACAGATGTTTTATTCATTCCATGTTCTTGACTACCTATATCATAGAACAAAAGAAAATGACTAAAAAGCACTCAAGCAAAATAAAATCAATCTAGCTGGCAGGCAACTTACAAAAGAAAAAATACTTTAAACACACACACACACACACACACACACACACACACACACACACACACACACACACACACACAAACACACACGCAAAATAAAAACTAGCTATCTGGCATGTTATTTGAAGAGCTACAAAGCATAATATTCCCAAAAACTATCTCTTAAAATTTAATTTTACATCATCCTTGCAGTGCGAGCCAACAATTCTTTGTAGTACTTGCTCTATACTATTAAATTATGCTAAAAGCAAACTGTTGTTTTAAAAAATGTATACATTGAACACAACTGAACTTCTGTAATATTTTGTTAGAAACAAGCCAGCAACAGTATCTTCTAAGAATCCACACACTAACCCTGGAGACTGTTTCACTCTTCAATATTTAGCAGCTTCCTAATTGGTTGAACCATGACAGACTTGCAACATTATGGGCCAGATTCCATACAGTTTGCAGATTTTGATGCATTATGCTAAACTTGCAGATAACATTGTAATATGTAAATGTACTGCTAAAAACTCAGAATATCTCAGTGCACAAGGGGTATATCAGTAGCAACAGCACAGAAAAAAACACAGTTAATCTGTAAGTAATGATAAATTGTTGTCAAAGCACATTCTGCATTAAAAAAGTTATGGAAACATTATCACACTTCAAGCACCCTGATAGTTATACAGAAATATATATAAACAGAATCAGTGCAGTAAGGTTGAATATAACTGTCTTCTTTTTGATACGAAAAATTAAAAAAAAAATGCCAGGCCAATATAAGCTGCATGGCATTCATAATGCATATTTTAAGAAATCTGTCCAGAAACATTGCAGATAACAATGAATTTTTCCACAATTCATTTAATAACAAAATATACTTTCTTCAAAACAAAGCAATACATATCATCAGCAATCTATGTAGTAAGCTCAGAGACAACTACAAATATCACTATAATTTATGTACTAATAAAATTTGCCTGCTTGCACTTACAGATTCCAATGGAATCTGTTCCTGAAAAAAAAAAGGTGAAGGGCAATCAAGGCCATATCACCACAGCTAACATTTGGTAAAACTAGGTTAGGGACTTGTGTGGGGAACACAAGTAATGCACAAACCCTAAGAAAGTTGGGGATAGAAAAGAAGATGTAGGGTATGAGTAAAGAAGAGGGACACACAAGAGGAATGTTGGAATAGGAAAATCTGAGGCAAAGTCAGAGTGCTTGGGCATTTTTTTTGGTGGGAATAGGCCACATTTTTTTAAGAATTAAAGAAAATGTAAACATAGGTAAAAAGGGGAGAAGAGCATCACACCAGGTATACCCACAGAACAAATATCTTGACACGTGACAGATAAATGTTGGGAAAAAAAGGACAGATAAGTTGCACAGATATCACACTGCCCAACACGGGCAATGGAAAGTTGTCAAAAGGGGTGGGTTGCATACCAGCCATAGTAAAATGTGGAAAAACATATCTACTTATGCACTGTCACATTATGACATGTTGCAAACGATGTGACAGTCATACCTGGATCGGTATGCCCAATGGTAGATGTGTGCTGGAGTGCACCAAATAAGGATCATGGTACAAACTGGATAAACAAACACATATCTAAGTAGTCTGTCAGCAGTGCAGACGTAAGCCAAGCAACATCACAGATGAGCAAATGCAAGTCTAATAATGCTAGATAACTCCTTCAGAGGATAGACCGTGCATATGAAAGGCAAACAAGCAAGCACAGCACCAAACAGAAGTACTGGAGGAAAAAAAAAACAACAAAATGGCTGCTACATACACAAGTAGGTGTACACAACCCAATCAAACATGTAATGGAATGCATATATGTTATGTATATATGCCATGTCAAATGCAACACACAGGTATAGATGCATATAGGTTCATAGATTCATAGGTTCATACTAGGCTATCTGCCCTAGGGCATTTGTAAGCCTAGCCAGAGTGTGTGTGGCTTTCACCACCCCTTAGGATGAAAATACAATACCCATTAGTTTGCTGTGCCTCTGTCCAGCAGTGATACAGAGATGATTCCCGGGGTAAACCTACGATCTCCCATCCACTCGTCAAGATTTCACTTGAACAGAGTCAGTGAGGGGCTCTGCCTCACATGGACTGGGATTCTGTTCCATAGTGTAGGGAGTCTCTGGGTGATGAATCTGTCCCTCCAGCACGTCCTATTTATATCCGTGTTGAGGTTTAAGTCTCTTGCTCTCGTGGCTCTGATGGATTTGGATTTTTTGAGGTGGAGCATGTCCAATAATTCTGGGTTGGACATGGCCTTGTATGTCAGGCACAGATCACCTCTGAGCAGACAGTATGCGACTAAATAGAGCTGGAGTTTCTTCAGTCGGGCATCGTATGACATATGTTTGAGCCCCTTTATCCTTTTGGTGAGGAACTTTTGGGGTCTTTCCAACTGCTGCAGGTGTCGGGTAAGGTACATTCCGAATGGGGCGTTGTACTCAATCATTGGTCTGATAAGTGAAGAGTACAGGGGTACAATGACCTCTCCTGATCTGGATGTGAATCCCTTCATGATCAGGTGGGCAATGTAGAAGGTCTTCCTAACCACTTTGGCAATGTGAGTGTCAAAACAGAGGTTACTGTCAACTTGGGTCCCCAGGTCCCTGATAACTTCTTCCGTGTTTAATGGATTACCACCTATGTGGTAATTAGGGGTTACCTTGTTTTTCCTAAAGGGTATGAGTATACATTTTTTGGCATTTATATGACTGTCAGTGGCCTAAATGCAATGTACAGGAAATCAAGGTCAATACACACACACACACACACACACACACACACACACACACACACACACACACACACACACACACACACACACACCAATGACATTTATGAATATTTACTAAGATATTACAATACAGCTTAACAATATATCAGGTTCTGCACACTGATGTCAACAAAGTGCACTGGTTAACACACAAGTATAATGACAGCAAGGATGTATTGCAAGTAGTAGCCAGCGACTTGTGTGCAGATGTCCACCTTTGTAAAATGGCCATACCTTTGGCACATGCTCAATATGTTAACAAACTAATACATGGCAATGGACAGCAACTGCAACAAGACAAAGATAAATGCATAATATAATATGGAAAAATGAAGGTGGAAAGGCATGTGTACAGTACACGGGTTGCCAAAGAAGCCAAACCAAAATACATTTAACCAAATGGAAACTGTTTTGCTCCTGGACAGAATGATTTCAGATGTCAACAGAACTGGCTATTTATAAAACACACATACATGGTAATGTGCAATCATGTGACATCAACATGTATATGTAAGCAAGCTACAAATTGCAAACACATATGTATGTACTTACATATAAATTCTGAATAAACAAATGCAGGTTCATGTCACCCATTCTGCTCATTACTGAACAGACTACACTCCTGTGAGCATCTTTACAGCACATCAGCAGTAAGTCAATGAATGCTGACATGTCCTAGGTACAATTGTGTGTCACTATGGATCCAACTATGTGCATAGAGATGAACAATCACTTAATGTGTGCAACTATTTGTGGAAGGTGTGAACTTATGTGAATAAGTAATCAACATGGAAATGTAAGATACAGCAAACATAGTATAATGTGCTACTAAATAATAAATTATCTGTACCACTGTGTTTAGATTAATGCTACATTGCTCTTTGATGCAGTTAAAAAATGAGGACTGCATGTAGATATGATGTACCTGTATGTGATCCCATATGGAATCAGTATTGCCAGCACAGGGCACACAACATCCCATCATGTGAATGGGACATCATGACAACTGCTATCCAGAACACATGAAGAATGACATGTAATTCTATTGCACATACATGATATGGCAATACACAATTCCAAACCATACCACAGTGTTGGTGCTGGACTATAGACAAAATATGTTGTCTGTCATTTGGCTCAATAAAAAGGTATGTTTACTTGTTGCAGTGTTAACTGCAGGTTAACTGCCACAATGCATGGACAGCTGAGTGTGAGAGGAAAGTGTAATGTGTCACTGTGTGTCATGCACACATTGAAACAAAAGTAAGTGTCACATAATGATAATACATACGCATGACAGCTACATGGTATGCTTGCACAAGAGGGCATATACAGTCCAATCAATTATATGGCAATCAGCATGTTGTCAGATAACACAAGTGTGAGCACACAGACAATACTTATGGACCAAAGGGACCAGGCTGATGGGTCTGAGACTCAGAAATGACCTCACAGGCTATCTTGCTGAACAAATCACTCACAGCCAAGCCATATACTGGAAGAATGTCCCCAACATGTCCCTCATCTGTGTTTTGAACACGGTGATCACAACCTCTGGAATCACTTCCCAATAATCATCTGTGTTCCTACCCTGGCATTGTCTCCTTCGGGATGTAGCAGGCAAGATAGCTCGTCAGGTGTGGGTCCAGCTTCCTTATCATCTTCATTGCTGCTGTTATCACCAGCATCATCTGAAGACTCTGGTAGTGGCTTGGCATGTGGTCATCATTGTCATCTGATAAGAGAATGTCCACAGGTCCCATGCTTTGTCAAGATGAATTGTAAAACATGACAGAGATGAAAATCAAATGTCTATCATGCAGAACACTCCCATGAAGATAACAGAACTTCATATAAAAATGATGAAAATGTACACAGGGACTGACACACATGTCCATTATGGACATAGTTACCTTATAAATGCCTGTCTCTCGATGTCCTGTTTGTAAACAGGCCATCATTATTCTTTTGTGAAAACTTGTATAGGCTCAGAGACACCCACCTGGGTCATTAGGGCTGTAAAAATGTATGAATGTTGAAATCTAGAGATTGTGCTGTCTGCATGTAATGATTCATAAGAACAGCCACCAAGTGTTATTTTTAAAATGAGGAGAATGTGATCTGAAATACTCTGGAAAATCTGACAACATGAAAATTTGTTGAACATATATCAATATAATTAATTCAACATTAACAAATATTTTATAGGTTCAGTCATCATAGCCTGTGACATATGCAAATGTAGTATATGCTGTACTAACAGTATTGCACATGTACAACTTCATGCATTAACTACCTAAAATTAGTTGCAATCAGTAACCTACAAAATGCAAACAACATGATGCTTGCTGACCACGAACTGTTGCAAAGAAATGTCTATCTACACAAGCATCAGTAAACCTAGGCTATAACTGTGTTTTAACAATAATACTCAAGGTATTGTAGGCAGAAGCAATACCAATGTTGAACTGAAAGGCATGCTACACAGTCTGATAATAACTGTACAAACACTGGCAACCCAGAAAACCATTCAGTCTGTGAACAGGCAGGCTATACATAGCAGATTATTCACTGGAAAATACAGCCACACATTCAAGCATGCCAAACCCAAAATTATAAGGAACAAAGCACAAAAACTTGGGTGCAAAACATCCACTTCAAAAGATGCATGACAGACTTACCAACCCAACTGATATTTAGGTTGTGGAGTACAGTTCAAATACTATGTGCTAAATGGATGGCTCACTGCTACACTGGACACTGGATTTCTATTCACAGCTATAGTGTGATACTTTCATTTACTTTACTGCTGCATAAAGTATATTCGTGCATTCTAAGCAATATACTTGTTAATGTGAAATGGCCTGTAAAAAGGATCAGATGCATTGTATTTTATAAAACATAAAATTAGTCAACACACCTGTCTCCCTCTGCTGCTCCTCAGGGACTGTGAAGATTGGGATATTGATACTTTCTCCACTATGGTGCGATTTCTGAGTTGGAATATATTAGTAGGGGTTGTGGATGTGCTGTAAAAACATGTGCTTTTTTTCCTGAGCTTATAAAATCACGCATTTGTGTTCGATCGTGTAGGCTTTGAGATTTTGGAATTATGATGTTTTAATATAGAACAATGTAGATATATAATATTAATGCTATAAATAAATAAATAGCCTTTTATTTTTTGTTCTCTTAAAAGCTGTATAGTATATTTCATGTTATACAGCTTTTAAAAGCTGTATAGCATATCTCATGCTAAATGTAAATCACAACACTTTTTAGATACTCTTTTCATATTTACACCATCTAGAAAATGATTACCACATAGTCTGTTTCACCATTAAAATCATCAATAGACAGAGTGACAGAAAGTAATGGAAGGAATTTTTACTTGACGGTACAACAAAATAATTAATACTACCCACCTTCCTACCATCGCACTAAGCATTCAGCAGTACATTGCCACAATGAAAGAGTACCAACCTACACAGCTTAAAAGGGAATATGTGTTATAGCTGTCTGTATTGAGAAGACCTCTCTTAATTCTTAAACCAGCTTTTGCTTCTTACCCCAAAGCAGCCTTGCCTGTAAATGAGGGGAAAGCTTATGATAGAGAACACCCACATGACTTGTCACAAGTGCAAAGACAAAGCTCTTTATCTGAAACAATTCTGCAAGACCTTTAAATTTCTTTTATACACACCAATCACCAAAATATGAAAGAACATAAATAAACAGCTTAACCACAAGAACCACAGGATCTATGCAACATTCACTTTATTCTGGTACCCCAGCCTTTCGCCTTCAGGGAATATAATATATAATTCCTATGTAAAGACGCGAACCTATTTCATTTCTTTTCCTGCTATAAGGGTCTAAGCAATATTAACTTGGGTGTCTCAGTGTAGTGGCTGGTTCATATCTGAGACCTCCCCAGCATTCTGTAAAGGGGATATAAAGCTTACTAAGGTAAAAAAAATATATATATACTAAACTGTAGCATAATTGGGTCAATGATGTTGTGTAGGGGGATGAAGTCCTGAATGTGAGTCAGGTCACCAGAGATAAGCTAGCAACCAAGACTTTGGAGAGCTAGCAGGGCAGGTAGAGAAGAGCAGATGGTTTTGACGTGCCCACTGTGGATGGAGAGACTAATTCCTGTTGCTCTACTGGTGGAGAATGGCATGTACTGCATGCAGTGTATAGGCTAAGGACAAGCCTCATTCATGTGATAGCCTTCATTGCATATGTGAGCTGCAGACACACACACACACACACACACACACACACACACACACACACACACACACACACACAGAATAATGGCATTTATGTCTGAGCATGCATGTCAGCTGCCAGAGAAGGAATTAGTAAACAAAAAAAAATGCCCTAATGGCCAGTCGGATGATTGTCTCCTATGCATTCATGCCTAACCCTAGTAAGTGTGTGGGGGGTGGAATGGAAGGAATTGAAAGCTGGTAAACACAAAGGGAGAAAATCAAAAGGAACCTTGACGATTGGATGGGAGATAGGAAATTCACCCCCGGGATCATGTCAGTCGCCCTGCTAGACTGGGGTCCAGGGAAGTAAATATTGTGGGAAGAAATATCCAGGGAATTGTTATGGCTAGGCTTGTATAGGCCCTAGGGCTGATAGCCAAGTACCAACATATGAACCTATGAACCTATGTACATAACAAAAAATTAGTATAAATGGACACATTTTCAGAAGTGCAACTGAACTCCAGAACAGTCTGCATCAAACTGCTCTGTCTGTTAACCTGCACATAACACAAATCAGAAGTAGGAACACTAATGCTGTCTTGTCTCACTGGCTTCAGAAAATGGCAGGTTAGTTTGTGTTTTAATTGCAACCATCTACACAGATACTCATAGGACATGCAAACCAGATTTTGTGCAAAAGTGATAATCTGTATTATGGTCTTGCTGAGTCTTGTCATGCCTTAATGTGAACATCTGTCCCACTTCTATGCCTAATGATAAATTTCTAATTCTTCCATTGCTATGATTAGAACTGATATGAAAATACGTCTAGTAGTGCTGCATAGAGAGCCCTGCCACTATACCTGATACCCTAGCCACTAATATTTACAACCTGTGCTACTGGTACTTCTTGGATATATACCTGTTTTCTGCTTCTGTCCCATCCCATAGTAGGCAACTTGCATTTCCAGATGTCTAATGTGTGTCAAGGTAAGGGTACATATGAAATAAACATAGTGAGTGTGAATGCAAAATGACAGCATGACATCTGCACATAAAAGCAGGTGTCGCACTTAAGGGGCTTAGCTATTCCACATTCATTTCATTTGATAAAACTGCTCTAACTTCAGAGCACCTTGGGGTAAGTTGTACAATCTTAAGAGAAACATCTAATTTTAAACACTGCATACATTTTCCCTGCACTGCTTTGCAAAAATTCAGCAACCTGTTTTCAGACTTATGTTAATGGTTGACTGCACTTCAGCTGTTCATTTTTATGGGACTGAAACTGTTTGCAGTCAGTGAATATTAAATAAACTAAAGTTGTCAGTTTGACAGTAATATTGCTGTAATTCATTTTAATTTGATGTTAATGAACAAAATCAAGGTTTGCCAAAATGCTGTCATTTCACTTCATCTGCATCATAGAACCACATTATTTGGCCTCATACATGTAGATGCATGCAGTATTGTAATTATTTGGAACTGAAATGAAAACAAATGCTCCCAATATAAAATAAAGACAGGAAATTTGTAATAAAAGTGCATAGTATTTTTTCTTTGTTTTGTATGCCTTTATATTATTATGCAGCATGAAACAGATAAATCTAGCTGTGGAAAACATCATTGTCAAATTCTTGCCCTGGACTGATTTTCACTAAAGTCTCTGAAGGCAACCAAGTGATTACTAAAAAGGTTATCCATGCCATTACATATGTAATTAATCCATTATTCTATATCTTACATGGTTAAGAAATCAGCAAAAACAAGATTTTGTAATATAGTCGAGAAATGTTGCCAGATCATTTATTTCAAAATGATAAATGATACTAAACATAATTTTTTCTGTCTGTATATTCTAAACTTATTATTCTGTTTCCATATGAAATTTAATAAGACATTCTTCCAAGTATCACTTTAATAATTTAAAACTTGCATGTCAAGATTTGAAAATCCAAATATGATGTAACATATTTGCACTTTCATAGGTAAATTTATGATAACAATTGCCTTGTAGATGCTTGCATTAACATATCTGACACTAGAGTTTTTTTTTTTTAAAGCAGGTGGTTGAATCTTGTGCCTTAAACAGATTTATTTACCTAAATCTACAATCAGATAGAAGCTTACATGAAGAAAATTGTACAAATTAGCTAAATTGTAAGTAATAAGGTGAATAACACATGATGGAAACATTTACTATAGACAGAACAAGCACAGAATAGAAACGTATAAGATGTATACAGCCCAGAACATTGTGCATACTAGAATAATTATAAAGGTTGTCATTGTATTAATCATGAGAAGGACACTTCATCACACAATGCATCAGTGAATCTCCATGGACTGGGTCCTGCTCATTGAATGCACAGTTTATCAAGCACTGATGAAGATCACAAACAGCCATTACACAGAAGGACCCGTTTACGTTATATTGAATGAAGACGAGCATGTGCAAGCAGGGAGATGAAGGACAGATGCATCACACAGCATCAACTGTTTGTCTTTTTGTGCTTCTAGCATCTTGGAATTAAGTGTATATAAGAAGTATACATGCAGGGGTGCTGGGGAGCTTGCCCCCTTAAAAACGTATTTAGTTTTTTTGATGTTACTGTTTTGTGTGAAATGTGTAGTCATCTGGGAATTGGAAGACTTGATGGGAGGGGTTGTTTCCTGGAATGTTAATAGGACGATTTTTGATGTCTGTGGCCACTGGTTTATAAAGGTTTTTTTCAAATGTATGTGGACAAGATATTTATAAGTTTTATAGAGAGGGTAAAATAAAGAACAAGCATGAACATAACTTGTTAGAAAATCTTAAAAGGGTAAGACAAATCAAAGAGGTGTGTTCCAGTTACCTCCAAACCCTTACCATACTCGAAAGTGACATTGAAAACTGTACCCTACTTTGGAAGACTATGTTAATGTCAAGGAAAACAATAACCAACTCATACAAAATGATAGTGGAAATCAAATTCCAGAAAGACCTTCTCTTCTCTAATTATTGGAGAAAATTATAACCCGATATGGATGACCAGCAAATAGAAAAGGCAATCAACTTAACATTGAAAACTATACCACTTAAAAAACTCTCTTACACGCAACTCATGATTAATAATAACTCTTATTTCACCCCAGCAATTCTTCACAAATTCAATGTAACTAAGTCCCCATACTGTCCACACTGTAAAGACCAGATTGCAGACCTAATACATATATTCTGGAGTTGTAAATGCATTTTCAAGTTTTGGAATTCCCTTACGTTACAACTGCAAAAAATGGGGTATCAAGCATCAACACTAACATCTCAGGAAAACAAGCTAACCCACTTATAATGATTTTCTTATTTATGAAGCTATATATAGCTCACAAATGGTTAGATCCTGTAAGTATCTCTTGGGAGGAATTTAAGAAATCTGCTATTAAACATCTACTAGCACATAAAATAGTATTGGACAAAAGAAACAAAAATATGAAACCTCGAGCAATCTGGGAACAGTCCTATAACATCTTATTAGCATAAAGCACCAGGTACCCCATATCTTAAATGAACTGGAAGTGTTTCCATGAGTACACACCTTAACTATGGACGAAGTATTATTTTTGTATGTGCTGATTTTAGACTAACGAAATTAATTGGGAAAGCATCTTTGTATATATTGTAATTAGGTATGTTGTATGACCTGCATGTTTCTACTTTATCCACAAGGTATAACATGCAAATATGGTCATTCTGTAAATATGGACTGGTTATGGTTTTTGCAAATGTAAAACAAAAATAAAAATTATTGAGAAAAAAAAATCTTAAAAGGGACCATCTCATTAGATTTATGAAACCTGACAAGGGTGGAGGTGGTGACATTTGACAACCATAAATATAAGAAGGAGATGTTAAAATTGTCAAATAACAAAGAGTTTTATGGCCTTATATCAACAACTCTTCCCATTTTTTAAGATTTACACATCAAAGGAAAAGATACTATCAACTACATAGATTTTACCCTAAGCAACAATAATTAGGTTTTTACCTCTAATATATATCAAAACCTCAAATTTTTGAATAATTACCATTATTTAGGTAGTGGCACCCTCTTTTCAAAAGACGAGTTTGGTGAGAGACAATTCATTAGGTTGGCCAGGATGATATCCAGCAAAGATACATTTGATGTAGAAAGGAAAAAAAAATGTTTGTAGACATAAATTATCCACACAAACTGGCAAAAAGCATTAGTGATTATGTTTATGACAACTGGAGAAACAAATGTAAACCTCTACTGGGATAAGGTTTAACAGGTGTAAGGGCCAACAGTACACATACATCCTCCAAAAAGACTAGTGTAGATGGAGAGAGTTTTATAGAAGATACAGGGCAAGAGAGAATTTACAACAGTCTTGGTTTTAGAATATAGTGCAGGATTCACTATCATTAAGAATACTGTTGAAAAATATTGGGGGCTTTTGACATGTGATGAAAAAAGTGAAAGAAGTGGTGGGGGATAGACCTTTGTTCACCTATAAAAGAGCACCCAATGTAAAGGATATTTTTTAAAATAACACAGGCAGTAAGGGATACAAAATGGGTATGAAAGAATGTGGTAGATGTGCACAATGCAAACACATTTTAGAGCAGTCAGTTGTTTACTTGAAAAATGCAGCTAAGATTGTTATATACCTTAGGTATGGAAATTGCACTAGCAAAGGAGTGATCTGTTTAGCTACCTGTAGTTCAAGCCCAGCTTTTTATGTCAGCAAGACCAAGTGATGTCTTAAAAAGCAAATTTATGAGCACAGGTATGAAATGGGAGCTAAAAATATCAACAATGTTTTATATAGACACTCCATTAAATGCTGTAATTATAATGGGTTTTTGTTTTGTATATTAGAGAATGTGCCAAGAAACCTAAGAGAGAGGACATGGAAAGATCACTTGGAGGCAAGGGAGTTATGGTGGGAAGTAAAGCTAGATGCTACATATTATCCATGAATTAATGACAGCTTGTCCCTTGTTCCAGGTTTAAACCAAGAGTTAATGAATACTAGCATTTGTTTTTGTTGATATTTGTTCTTTGGTGTTTTTTAGAAATTATATATATATTTTATGGTGCATTTGACATAAAAATGTGGTTCAGTGGTACAATTCTCAGTTGCCATCAGAGAGACCCGGATTTGATTCCTCTCCAACAACAAGACAAAAGGGTATTTAAATAAAGTTGAATTGTATATGTTTATTGCAGATTTTAAACATTTTACCTGTGTGATATACCTTTAAGACCTGATTTCAGGCTTTTTCCACTATGAGAAGATTTATTTAAAAGCAGCACTTGACTTGTGTATTTTAGATTCTAGTGAAGTTTGCTCTATACAGATGAAAAGCTATAGTGTGTATTACATAAGCTTAAATAAATTTGTGGTATCAACCTTCAAAACCAGTGCCTGTCTTTGGCTCCCTTTGCAGCTAGTTGTTTTGCTGTTATTTGTTTGGATTATCTAGATGGCTCTCCAAATTGTTGTAAACCTACCCAGCCATAGTGGAACACAAACAGAGTGCAATATAATCCTACAATGTACAGTATAATCAAACTACAGCCTCTGTCTCTTTCTGAATTGTGGATGATTCAAACTGCTTACTAGCAACACTATGAAGTTCAATTACAGACTGAAGATGTTGTTTGTGACTGTGGGGAAGTAGGAGAAAAGGTAGACTAAAAAATCAAAATATTAGATCTCTTTACTTAGTTTTATTAATTTAATGGGTATTGCAGATCTTTCAAATTAGAAAACAGGTGGTGTCATGGCTAGAGTGAAATGTTAAGATCTTCAATAAGTCAATCAAATTACTATTTAAGGATCCATCTGTATATTTCCATTGCAGTCCAGAAGGAAAATATTAATTCTATAAACTGTTCTCAGGTATGTAATTAAGGATGTATGGGCTTTAATAGAAGATTTACATTTCTTAAAATTATTTCATCTTTTTACGTACTTGTAGACAATCTTAACATGAATGCTCAACACAAAATTATTAAATTCATCATTTTAAATAAAGTCTTATTGTTCATAGGTTCATAGGTGTGTACTAGGCTAATGGTCCCGGAGCCTTTACAAGCCTAGCCCATAGGATTACCCTGGCATTGTGCCACCCGACCTTAGTTCCCAGTGGCTCTGTTGAGTAGAGCTACTAAATTTTTTATTTCCTATCCACTCATCAAGATTTCTCTTGAAGAGGGCCAGTGAGGTGCTCTGTTTGACATGCATGGGAAGTCTATTCCATCACATGGGCAGTCTCTGGGTTGTGAACCTGTCCCTCCAGGATGTTCTGTTGATTGTGGTAGTGAGGTTGAGGTCTCTGAAGTGTGTGGTGCACAGGGATTGGGATTTCTTTAGATGTAGCATTTCTAACAGAGCTGGCTCAGACACGGCTTTGTAAGTCAAGCAGAGATCGCCTCTAAGTAGGCAATATGAGACAGAGAATAGTTGGAGTTTTTTTAGTCTGTCCATATAGGACAGATGTTTAAGCCCTAGGATCCTCTTTGTGAGGTACTTTTGTGCTCTATCTAGTTGTTGCAGGTGTTTAGTGAGATACATGCCAAATGGGGCATTGTACTTGATGATTGGCCTAATGAGGGAAGAGTAGAGGGAGACAATGACCTCTTTCTTCCTGGATGCAAAACCCTTAGTAATGAGATGTGCCACATAGGACATTCTGACCACAATGGCAATGTGGTGGTCAAAAGAGAGGTTGCTGTTAACCTGTGTTCCCAGATCTCTTATAACACCTTCTGTGTTCAGTGGACTAACATTGATGTGGCAATTCATGGGAACTGGGTTTTTCCCAAAGGGGATGATGACACATTTTTTGGCATTGAGCTTAAGGCCATGGTTCTGACACTAGTCGTTGGTCTCAGTGAGGCCTTTCTGTAGGATGTCAACATCACTCGGAGAGTTAATAATAGCTCCCAACTTGCAATCATCGGTGAACTTTGTTAGCCAGATTCCCTTTGTGTTGGCCTGGACTTCAGAGAAGTAGATACCAAATAGGAGAGGACCCAGGACTGAACCCTGTGGGACTGCAGTTGTGACTGGTCGGCAGTGTGACTTGGAGTCAGCTACTTTCACACTGTGGGTTCTATCTTTGGGGTAGTTTGCAACTCACCTAGTGATGTAGGGGTTGATGCCTAGCTTAGTGAGTTTTTCTATGATTCCTGAGTGGGGAATGGCATCAAAGGCCTTGGCCAGATCATGGCAGGCTGTATGAACCACCTTGCTTTCATCCACAGCTCTAGTGACTGACTCAAAGAAGTCGATTAAGTTGAGCAGGCATGATCTACCCTTCACAAAACCAAACTGTGTGGGATCCAGAGTTTGGAGATTCCCTATATCCTTGTTTATTAGGTCCATGATGATGTGTTCCATAGCTTTGCATATCAGACTCATCAGGGTAATGGGGCGATTGTTCCCGGAGTCTGTAGTCACTCCTCCTTTGTGGAGAGGGATGACTGTAGCAGTGTGTCTTTCAGTAGGGACAAAACCTGAGGTGAGGCTGTGACTAAACAGGGCACACAGGTGAGGTGCCAGTTCACTCTGTAGTTCATGTAGAACACAGCCAGGGATATTGTCAGGTCCCATAGAAGCTCTATTCCTGGCCTTGGATAGTGCTGTTTTAACCTGTGCAGCTGTAATAGTGGGCACCTGCCAATCTACTAATATTGTGATTGGTCCTTTGGGAGGGGTAAAGTTGGCACTGAATCTGTCAGCCAGTATATTGGCAATATCTGTTGACTCAGTATAGGAGGTACCATTGTGCCGTAGCTCAGAGCAAATATGGGTATTGCCGTGGAAATTCTTTACATAACTATAGAAGGCCTTGTGGTTGTCTTTACTATCTGCTGCAATTCTGTTTTTATAGCTAGCTTTAGAGGATTTGGTGAGGGATGGATCTCAACTTTTTGTTGAGGCTGATAAGCAAGTTTTTCCAGTCTTTGGACTTCATCTCATTCCGCATCAGTTTCCTCCTTCTGTTGTAGAGTTTGTTTATGGCAGGGGGCCACCAGACTGGCTTCCTTTTTTGGAGGAGAATGTCTTGGTTCTATTGGGTATGGCGAGATCCATGCATTTGTGTAAGTTTTCGAACAGTGCATTGGTGTATGATTCGGTGGTTATGCAACTATTCTCCATTTGCATGGGTGCCATGAAATTAGCCACCTCTGTTTTCAGGAGCCCAAAGATAACTTTGGAGAAATGTTTCATGCTGGTTACCTTTGTGTGTGTATGTGGGGGGGGGTGAGGGATGTGGATTTCCAAGGTGATTAGTTTGTGGTCTGATTTAACCAGGGATTAGTTGACTATTGGTGTAGAGCAATAGTTGCCCATGTTAGTAATGACCAGGTCAAGGATGTTGCTACCTCTAGTGGGGGTAAGAATGAGCTGGTCCAGGGCACTGGAATTAATGAATTCCAGGAAACATTGGGCAAGTGTACTGTTACATGAGTAGTTTTCCCAGTTAATAGAGGGGTAGTTGAAGTTGTCCAGTATGAGAGTGTTAGGTTGGACCCTAATATTCTCCAGGGTGCTTAGGAATGTGGAGTGTGAGCCTTGGGACATGGTTGGGAACCTATAGCAGGCTACAACCTGAATCACTGTCTTACCCAATGTTAGCTGCACCAGAAGTATATCTGATATATTATGTTGGGCTACCAGCCTGGAGGTGTGCACATCCTTTATAAATATGGAAACACCACCACCTTTGGAGCTTTGGTCCAAGTTCTGAGACCAAAAGGTGTGGAATGAGTTATAGCCTGGTAGTGCAGGGGTGCTTTCTGCTGCCTTGAACCAGGTCTCTGTTACAGCACAAATGTCGATGTTCTCCATTTTAAGGAGTGCTTTGACCGAGTGCATTTTGAGGTTTAGACTTTTAGCATTGAGCAGCATGACCCTCAGATGGCATTTGTTTGTAGCTGTTACAGTGGTAATTTGCTCTTTGGAACACCACCTAACAAAGGCACTATAGGGGTGGCAAGAGCCTTGACCAGTATCCTGAAGCCCAGGGGTGACAGATGCAGGCCATCTCTGGCAAAGCATTGAGGTCTGTCAATCATGTCATCCCAGGTTGACAGATACTGGATCCCCTTAGAATGACACCAGAAGCATAGCCAATTGTTGAAATCAATCATTTTCTGCTTGTACTGTGGTATCATTCTGGGTGATGGTAGGATGCTGCTGAGGGCTAGGGTCATACCTGCCTGGGCTACATAATCTGAGAGTTCCTCCATGTCTCTTTTCATGTGGCCCAGGGAGGTACATCTCAGGTCATTTACACCCACATGTACAATGACAGAGTCATATTTGTACCTGTTGTTGAGGGACCTAAGTACATGCGTTATGTGGCAGATCCTGGCACCTGACAGGCAGCTGACTGTTACTTTCTCCTTATTCAGCCTGGTGAGTGGGACATCAGTGTGCCTCACTATTGAGTCACCTATGATTAGTGTGTTGGGCATGCTGTTTTTCCTTAGGGGGCTTTGGTTGAGTGGCATACTATTTAGGAGAGTTATGTGTCTCATGATTAGTGTTGTGTTGTGGTGGTTGAGTGCATTTCTACCTTGGAGGTCTCTGCTGTTTGGGTAGATTTTTACTGGGAGCCTCCATGAAGGTGGGTTTGTGGTTTGTGTTTTTATGTGAAGGCAGTGCTGGTGTGTGTTCTGGACAGCTATGTGTTCCATGTGGTGTGGTGCAAGTGTTGACCTTCTCCTCCTGACCAGCTATTCTGGTCTTGGCTGGAGAGTGCATGGCTTCCAATTTGGATATATAAGTGCATCTCTCGCAAGTCTGAGTGTTGGGAAGTAAGAGGAGAGGGTTGCCAGTGTACATGAGGCAGTTGCTACATTGCCTCAGGATGCCCAAGTTCACCAGGTTAATAGGAGAAAGCACAGAAAATTGACCATTAGACATGCCTGGGGGGTGTGGGGCATTAATAATAAGTACTGGAGCTGTTTCTTTGTAAGATTGTTTATTGCTGGTAGCACTTTTGTGTGCTACAATAATTGCTACAAGAAGTCTGATAAACTGCTAGACTAATAAGCTAGTAAAGGTGCAGGGGAGGAGAGAACTAGCAGATCTGAGGGAAAAAAACTGAAGACCAGACTTTGGCACCACTCAGAAAGGTGGGAAACAAGTGCAAACATGGGGTTTAAATACCAGAAAGTTGAAAGACATGGCAAAACTGCCCAAACAACCAATAAACTACAATTTTTGAGACAGAAACCACTCCTCTTTTGGTAAATAATCTACTAGTGCTTACCACTCCCTCTGATATGCTAGAAGGCTTCCCTCCAACACAGAAAGGCTTGGGGGCTCAGAAGCTTACATACAGTCCTGGATACAGCAAATCTGTATCTGGACTAGACTAGTTACAGGAAAGGTGGAAAAAGTGCAAACACTGGCTTTTAAACCTGAAAGTTGAAAGAGATGGAAAAACTGCCCAAACAGCCAATAAACTACAATTTCTGGGTGAGAAACCACTCCTCTTGTGGTATATAGGCTGCTTAGTGCTTACCACTCCCACTGACAAGCTAGAAGGCTTCCCTCCAACACAGAATGGCCTGGGGGGGGGGCTCAGAAGCTTACAAACAGTCCTGGATACAGCAAATCTGTATCTGGACTAGGCTAGTTACAGGAAACATGGGAGAAAATTGCAAATGTGGGCTTTTAAACCAGAAAGTTGAAATGGATGGAAAAAAATGCCCAAACAGCCAATAAACTACAATTTTTGGGCCAGACACCACTCCTCTTGTAGTAGATAGGCTACCTAGTGCTTACCACTCCCACTGATAAGCTAGAAGGCTTCCCTCTAACACAGAAAGGCTTGGGGGGTGGTTCAGAAGCTTACAAACAGTCCTAAATACAGCAAATCTGTATCTGGACTAGTCTAGTTACAAGAAAGGCAGGAAACAAGCTTAGATTTTTTTTTAATTCTGAACTGAATTCGATTATTATTTTATTCAACTCTGAACAGTTAAAAAGTGCCAAAAATATATTTATCAACTGAGAAACAAACTAAGTCAGAAAACAAAGAGGTTCTAGCAAAGTTTTTTTTTTTTAAGTAAAGAGTTGAGGGAGAAAGCAGGAAAAGAAGATAATTCAAGGTTAAGAACCTAAGTGGGTTGTCCCATATCAAATTTACAGTAGGGGTGAGCAACTGGAAAGTCACCAAGTATAAGAACAAGATACCAATAGGGAGGGGGATGGGAAACCATTACAGCTACTAGCTATACTATTAAGCAGAAAACACTACAGAAATGTTTATTACAGCAGAAAAACAGCAGTGAGCCACTAAATGAAAGTTTTAAACAGATAAAGAAGCAGGGAGACTCTAGAAAATGCTTTTAACTGCAAACAAATCAGTTATAAGATACTTACCTTGGCAGGAAATCAGAACAAACAGCAGGCCTCTATCCAGACTATGCTACCTGACTAGAACACAGAAATCTCATAAAAAATGCACAGAAAAGCACAGATAGAGCACTCACAAACAGAAAATATAACTCTCAGTATGAAAAAGCAGTTTACAGTTAAGTAATTCAGTAAAAATGCATTTACATTAATGAAATACTATCTAGCAATGAAAAACACAGTTAAAACAGTATAAAAGAGTACACAACTGCAGTGAAACATTAAAAAAAGCTTTATAAAGCAGTAAACTTTATAAAAGTGTAGTGTCCCAAAAATCACAGATGCACAGGTGAAAACAGCCCTTTCAAAAGCCAAAAACACAGCATCAGTGGGACCAGATGATGTCCCAGGCTGCATCTTGCACGAACTACAGAATGAACTAACCCCCCACCTAAACACACTGTTCAACCTCAGCCTCTCCACAGGCTACGTGCCCATAGAATGGTGCACAGCAACAGTTATTCCTCTCCACAAAGGAGGGACCACAACTGACCCTGGTAACTATCACCCTATAAGCCTGACTAGCCTGGTCTGCAAGGCTACGGAGCGCATCATCATGGAACTCATTAATAAAGACATTGGGAACCACCAAACACTTAACCTGACCCAGTTTGGCTTTGTTAAGGACAGATCATGCCTACTAAACCTGGTTTACTTCTTTGAGACAGTCACCAAGGCCATAGACAAGGGAAAGGTGGTTTACACAGCCTACCTTGACCTCACCAAGGCTTTCGACACCATTCCCCACTCGGGTATTACAGAAAAACTCACCAGCCTGAACATAAACCCCTACGTCATGAGATGGGTTGCCAACTGGCTTACAGACAGAACTCACATGGTAAGAATAGCGGGCTCCAGGTCCGACTCTAAACCAGTCACAAGTGGTGTCCTGCAAGGCTCAGCCCTGGGACCCCTACAGTTTGGCATATACTTCTCAGAAGTACAGGCAAACACAGGAGGACTATGGCTAACCAAGTTTGCCAATGACTGCAAACTGGGAGCCATAATTGACTTTTTGGCTGACACGGACATCCTCCAAAAGGGCCTTACTGAAACGGACACCTGGTGTCAAAGTCATGGCCTCAAGCTAAATGCCAAAAAATGCATAGTCATCCCATTTGGGAAAAGCAAAACACCCACGAATTACCACATAGGTAGCAGCCCCCTTAATATAGAAGAGGTAATAAGAGATCTGGGGACCCAGGTAGATAGTAATCTCTCCTTTGACAATCATATTGCCAAAGTAGTTAGGAAATCCTTCTACGTGGCCCATCTAATTACTAAAGGGTTTGCATCTAGAAATAAAGAGGTTATAGTGCCCCTCTACTCGTCACTCATTAGACCCATCATAGAGTACAATGCCCCATTTGGGATGTAACTCACAAGACACTTCCAACAGCTGAAAAGACCACAAAAGTACCTCACCAAGAGGATTACTGGTCTCAAACATATGTCCTATGCAGCCTGACTGAAAAAACTCTGGCTGTACTCTGTGGCATATCGCTTACTCAGAGGTGATATCTGCTTGACTTACAAAGCCATGTCCAACTCAGAATTGATGGACATGCTCCACCTAAAGAAATCCAAGTCACTGCGAGTCACATGCTCTAGTGAGCTAAACCTCGCCACAACAATAAATAGAACATGCTGGAGGGAAAGATTCCTGTCACAAGACTCCCCATACTTTGGAACAAAATTCCAAATTACATTAGGCAGAGCCCCTCACTAACACTCTTCAAGAAAATCCTTGACGAGTGGATGGGTAACAGAAAATACACCCCTGTGATCACTTCATTGTTTCTGCTTGACAGAGGATCAGTTAATTAATCAATGGGGTGACAAAAGCCGACACACTCTGGCTAGGCTTATAAATGCCTTTGGGCAGATAGCCTAGTACCTACCTATGAACCTATGAACCAATAACAGTGCAAAATGTAGTAGATTAGCTGTATAACACAATTATGAGCATTAAAGATGTGCAATTCAATTAAATAAATGTAAGAAATAACTTATTCTGCCCTTGGAGTATTAGGGAATTTCTGCTTTGTCCCAGGGATGAATCATCACTTAGCCTGGTAAATACAAGCACAGCCCCCTGCAGACACAGGGTTTAAATACCAGAAAGGATGGAAGAATCTAGAAGCTGGAATTACTACCCAGTCCTGCTAGCCCCTGCTCTTTCAACCAATCACTCATGCTAGAGAAGGTCAGTAAAACCCTGTTACTCTCAATAACAGAGAAGACAAGACACTATCAGTAGAAGATGGCTGCCAGAAACAGGAAACTCTACAAAAAAAAAAACAATCAGGCCTGGATAACAGCAGGCCTCTATCCAGACTATGCTACCTGACTAGAACACAGAAATCTTACAATAAATGCACAGAGAAGCACAGATAGAGCACTCACAAACAGAAAATACAACGCTCAGTATGAATACAACTCTCAGTATGTAGTAATTTGAGAATTTATTAATGTTGTTGTGTTTTTCGGCTTTTCCCGGTTAGGGGTCGCCACAGCGGAACTCTGGACCGCTAATGATTGGCAGTAGATTTTTACATGCGGATTTGCCGGCCCTGACGCACAACCTTCAATGAAGGTACGCAAATTCATGCATGTCTCCACACAGAAGACGCTCTAACTGAGAATCGAACAGGACAACGTCTTACTGTGAGGCGACAATGCTACCACAGCACCACCAAATAAGAAAATTGCTTTTCCAAACTATTTGCATGAAAAACAAAGCCTTTATGTGGCTCAAACAATTGTCCTTAATCAAAGTAATTTTCATATCACTTATTTCCAATTGTCATAACTCATTTAGAGAAAATACAGACAAGTTTATATCAGATTCACTACAATGCTGGTACCATATATCTTATCCTTTTTGTAAAATATGATACTTATTACTAAAATCTTTACTCATTTAAATGACTATACTTATTAGGTGTCACTAATGAATTAGAAATATACAACAGTCGTTTAATTAGATGAGTGAGATATGCTTAAAATGTCTTCCCCTCACCAAGATAATATATATTTCTCTCAATATGTACATATATGTATATCTGTATGTATATATATATATATATATATATATATATATATATATATATATACGTATATATATATATATATATATATATATATATATATATAAACACACACACACACACACACACACACACACACACACACACACACACACACACACATGCACACACATAGATAGATAGATAGATAGACAGATAGATATATATGCAGTTTATGCTAAGTCATAATGCTTGCAGTGCACAACAAAGTAAGTACATTCTGTGAATACCATTATTTGGCCCTACTAGGCTTTTAAAAATTCAATCTATATGAACTTCAAAACAGAATATGATTAAATGATTCAATAAAAAATAAATAAATATATGAATGCACCAATTTTTTACTCTAACTGATCACTTCAGGGCAGTAAGGGCTTAAAATTCTTTGCATCATTCCTAAACTATATTATCTATCTATCTATCTATCTATCTATCTATCTATCTATCTATCTATCTATCTATCTATCTACTTATATCTATCTATACTGATAGATAGATAGACAGACATGTATGTATGTTTACTGTCAGGACAGAAAAACCCATACTCTTAGAAGCACAATAAACTGAACCTTTAGAATTGATTCAAATGTTAACTTTCTCTAAGCCCTGGCCTCCTAAGTGGTCTGTAACTTACCCCAATCAGACTCACAAAGAAGAATGGTTACTTGTATGGACAAGCCTGATCTGCTTGTCTTCTAGTACAACCATCAAAAGCAATCTATTACCCTCAAATTATGATTAATAATACTTATAGGTATTTATTTATTACACGACACAAAAGTTATCCAATGAATTCATTCAGGTGTGTGTATGTGGTACATATGTACCCAAATTGTCATCGTATGTGCCATGCTACAAAATATGATCCTGCGGAAACAGCTGCAGCAGGGACAGCACGGGGCAGGGCCACACAGCCCCTCACCAATGCCAAGGCCTGCAGAGGCACAGAGTGACTCAGAGGAGGAGCAATCTGAGCCTGCCCCAGTAGGCAGATGGAGGTATGCCCAGTATGCCATGGCCTTGGCAAAGAGGCAACTCATAGCACATACACTGTCACAGTAGGGACCCATGGAATGACACCTCTCTCTGACTCGCATATATAGTAAAAGGGACGCCAAAGATGACACTACCTGTGCTCAACCATGTATATGGAGTGTATTATGCACATCCAACACAGGCAGCCCTCAGCACCATTCTCAATACTGGCACATCTGCAAGGTAAGCCACTCCCCTTACTGATTGCTGATTGGAGTAGTATGTGTAGTCACTTGTATCTATGGTATGGATGTGAGCATGCAAGGGAATCGGGTGGCTGAATAGGATGCCAGCAGATTGTAGACACCTATAGTGCCACCATGAGATCTGTAACAAATACAGGTGTCACCATAGTAGCCAGTATTACACAGGGTGACAAAACCCAATGCAGGAAATGTGCTGGGCCACATGTGTGTCCATATGACTCACACATGCCAGTCAGGGAGGTTCACATACCCAACAACAGTCTCAGCCACCAGGACAGGCATAGACAAACACAAAAAAGGCTGTTCTATGGCCTCTGAATGATGCCTATGGGTAACTATCCCCCCCCCCCAGGCTTACACAGACAGACTACATCAGGACAGGCAGTGGGATGTTAGTTCTGAAGGGTATGAAGTCAGAAACTAATATCTAAGTCAATCAAACCTAAAACCTGTAGTACACTGATATGCCTCTAGTCAGCATGATAGGTTAGAATACAGAATGAAATGGAGTACCCAGCATACCAGTACAGTCATAGCAAATGTGTACAAGTGTCAGGTGTGCCCTCCCCAATCCTGTGTAGAAATGTAGAAACAGTCATGTGTGTCCCCCCAATCCTGTGTAGAAATGTAGAAACAGTCAGGTGTGCCCCCAATCCTGTGTAGAAATGTAGAAATAGTCAGGTGTGCCCCCCCCATTTCTGTGTAGAAATGTAGAAACAGTCAGGTGTGCCCCCCCATCCTATATAGAAATATAGTAACCATCAGGTGTGCCCCCCAATCCTGTGTAGAAATGTAGAAACAGTCAGGTGTGCCCCCAATCCTGTGTAGAGATGTAGAAATAGTCAGGTGTGCCCCCCAATTATGTGTAGAAATGTAGAAACAGACAGGTTTGCCCCCCATCCTATGTAGAAATGTAGTAACAGTCAGGTGTGCCCCCCCAATCCTGTGTAGAAATGTAATAACAGTCAGATGTGCCCCCCAAACCTGTTTAGAAATGTAGAAACAGTCAGGTGTGCTCCCCAAACCTGTTTAGAAATGTAGAAACAGTCAGGTGTGCCCCCCATCCTATGTAGAAATGTAGTAACAGTCAGGTGTGCCCCCACATCCTATGGAGAAATGTAGTAACAGTCAGGTGTGCCCCCCAATCCTGTGTAGAAATGTAGAAATAGTCAGGTGTTCCCCCCAAACCTGTGTAGAAATGTAGAAACAGTCTGGTGCCCCCCATCCTATGTATAAATGTAGTAACAGTCGGGTGTGCACACCCCAATTCTCTGTAGAAATGTAGAAACAGTCAGGTGTGCCCCCAATCCTGTGTAGGAATGTAGAAATAGTCAGGTGTGCCCCCCCCAGTTCTGTGTAGAAATGTAGAAACAGTCAGGTGTGCCCCCCAGTCCTATGTTGAAATGTAGTAACAGTCAGATGTGACCCCTACACTCCTATGTAGAAATGTAGAAACAGTCAGGTGTGCCCCTTCTCCCAATCCAGTGTCAAAATGTAGAAACAGACAGGTGTGCCCCCTCCCCCAATTCTGTGTAGAAATGTAGAAACAGTCAGGTGTGCTCTCCCCGACCCTATGTAGAAATGTAGTAACGGTCTAGTGTGCCCCCCAATCCGATGTAAACACATCATAACAGTCAGGTGTGTCCCCCCACAACCCTATGTTGAAATGTAGTAACATGTATGTGTAGGTATAATACCAGTGGAACACAGATGCCCAGTGATGGCTAAGGTAGCAGGATAGATTGTAGCATTTGCACAATATGCAGATATGTGTGTGTTTGGTTAGTGTGTGTTTCATAGGGTGTGAGAGTGGTCAGTATGTATGCATGTTGAGGTATGACATGGTGACCATTGCCCACTACTTCTGATGACATGGCCAAGTCCTCACAACTCCAGTGCCTAAGACAATTCCCACCAGTATAACACATGCTAGCAGTAAGCCATTGTAAATGTATGATGGCAATATATGTCACCATCTGAAAGACTGACATGGTATGGCTGTTGGGCTAGACATACAAGCAGTACACAGGGGAAAGTACCCCAGACATACAATATATATTGTGTAATTGTGTAAAGGACACACCCTTGGAATTGTTCAAACAGGTATGCATCACATTATCTGGACCTGTAGTAGGTGATACCAGTGTTGTTTGCCCAAACACTTGCAGATCACAAAGGAGGTAGGACTGATGTACTGGGAATCAGCTGATGTACCTGCACATGTCAGCATAACTGGAATGCCCCATGCATATCTGTGTGTCAGATGCAAGTAGTGTCCATAGCACACATGCACCCAGCTCACCCAAACACCACCCATAGGTACCTCTCTGGTCATATCCCTGCTGTGGGGAATGGGTACAATTTGACCCCACCTGTATATGGCAATAGCAAAAGAATGCAGCATGCAGTGCAGGTGTCCCATGCAGATGTGTCCCTAGCCATAGGTAGCACCCTGCCAGCATCTGTACCACCTGAAAAAGACTGATAGGAGGAGGAGGTATTGGCACGAACACCCAGCACACCTACCCTGTCAACCCAGGGGAATATACTGTATGGTGGTCTGAGACTGTAGGACTGACAGAATGCAACAGCCTGCCACATTTGGCCCGCAGCAACAAAAAATGGCCCACAGGCCTTTGCCAAAGGCCTGTGTCTCACAAGTACTGTCAATGCATGTTATGTCATGGACACCCAAATAACAACATAACACACCCCACATAAGCCATATGAAGGCCATATGGACAAACCACTGTAACATGTCCACCATGTCCCACTGCATGAACTGTGGACCAACACCAAAACACAGTTGTGATGGGGTGATGACCTTAGGTAAAATATCAGAGAATGTATGCATAATGTATGGAAGAAGATAGAATAACAGAGGGGGTGGGAGCATGGGCAGCATGGAATGTGCAAGGTCCAACACAAAGCTGTGTGCACACCACACACTATCCCTGGCTGCAAACACATAAATGGTTGACTACATAATTGCCCATACACCACAATAGGAGAAATGCCCTGACTCATGGCCCCTGCCTCTGGGTAACCTGTGTGAATATGTAGAGCTGTGAGGTATTGCCAAAGCAAGATAAGGCTATACTGTCATGTTGATGGATGTACAAGTATGGGATTCTCTGACAGCACTGTACCAAGGTGCTGAACAAGATACACAGACCCAACAGCAAGTGTCTGCAGCTCCCCCTTCAGAATGGCATAACTTACCATGAATATGTAAGTGGCTGCCCACAATACCAGACACAGCTGCAGTCACCCTTGTCTCCTAAGACATCACTGTGAGCAAGAATGTCCACCTGACAGTACATGAGGACAGAAAACATCACAGTGTATAACAGTACACATGTCTGAATATCCCTGCTAACAGCAGTACCATGTAGCTAAAGCAGTACAGACACAATCACCTACAGTACACACTATCCCCTGCACAGTTTGCCACCATATTGCCAAATGATCAATGAATACCCTGCAGAAACAGTTTGTTACCCATTGGTATACAACACAAAGGTCTGTACTGGAGTACAAACTACCTGGAATCGATCCAAACATTCAATATAGAAGGGCATAATGGGCATGCTCACACACTTAAATAAATTAAGGCAATGTCAGACAACATACTGAAAGGTCATACTGGGCATCGTCACACACTTAAGCAAATGAAGCCCATATCTGCAAACAACAGTGGACCATACATATCTGGCAGTTGCAAATGTTAATGCATGCACTACTCAGTATGCACCGGTCATGCTTTGCACACACAGTGGGTAGGAATACAGACATATATCCTAGGACAACACACTATAATAAGGCAACAGTAGATGTACATGGATGTGTGGAAGAGAGTGACTGTGACAAGGAGCCATCCATCATGAGGCCTGTCCCACCCAGCACACAGCCAAATGGCTACAACCACATGTGGTGTAAATGTCACTCACTGTAGACAATAGCCACTGGTATCCATCAGCATTATAGACTATGTGATGCAAGTGCTAGCTGTGCAACATGACTGTACATGGAAGTAGTAACCTAGCAGCTGTATACATGTACCTGTGGAATATACCCCTGCGTGTGCCCGGATGTGGTCTGTCAACTTCTAGATGAATGGGTAATGGCCCATGCACACACATTGCCCTCCCCATAGCACTACTATGACAAGCCTGCTGAGGTCATTCACTGTGAAATACACCTTTGGGAAAGGTGTAGGCCAGTAATCTCTGTGGCGCGTCCTGTAACTGCACACTGCTGTAGTGTGATAAACTAGTTAGGTAAAAGTTCTAATCCCAGACATGGTGTGTGTGTGTGTGTGTGTGTGTGTGTGTGTGTGTGTGTGTGTGTGTGTGTGTGTGTGTGTGTGTGTGTGTGTGTGTGTGTGTGTGTCCCTGTCTGGGTAGGGAGCAATGCATTTTAGGCTGGTCACACACACTACAATTCAAATGCCCTACTTTTGTTAAGGCTGCTGATGTCATTCACAGTGAAATACACCTTTGGGAAAAGTGTAGGACAGTAATTTCCATGGTGCATCCTATAACTGTGTACTGCTGTAGTGTGATAAACTAGCTAGGTAGGAGTTCTAATCTCTGACATGAGAACTATGTTTGTTTGTGTCCCTGTCTGTGTAGAGAGCAATGCATTTTAGGCTAGTCACACTCACTACAATTCAAATGCCCTACTTTGGCAAGGCTGCTGATGTATGTCATTCACTTTGAAATACACCTTTGAGAACAGTGTAGCCCAGTAATCTCCGTGGAGCATCCTATAACTGTGTACTGCTGTAGTGTGATATAGAACTGTGGTAGGTTTTCTATTCACATACATGGAAGGTGTGGATGTTTGTGTGTGTGTTTGGAGCAATGCTTTTTAGGCTAGTCACACTCACTACAACTCAAATGCCCTACTTTGGCAAGCCTGATGATGGCATTCACTGTGAAATACACCTTTGGGAAAGAGTACTCTAGTAATCTGCATGGAAAATCCTATAAATGCATAGTGCTGTAGTGTAATAAACTAGTTAGGTAGGAGTTCTAATCACAGACATGGCAGATGTGTGTGTGTTTCTGTGTGTGTGTCTGTGTTTATCATTTGTATCCTGTGTGGAGGTGGCTGTGAGTGTATAACAACTAGACTCACTGTGGAGCGGATTTTGCAAATTTCTTATATGGCGGCCCTAGTAAATGTCACAATGTCCACCTTACAGATATAACAGATGTGAAATAGCCAAGAGGCTGGGGTGCAAATCCATACCCCTACATGTGACATCAAGGCCTGGTGATCAACGTTAGCAACCCTTGTATTACCCAGAGAACAGTGTCAACCCATGTCTCATAAACACACACTTGTCTAGGCAGCAACCGTTATGATGGTAGTATCCTGCATATTGCCACTGATAGTAACCATGGTGTGAATGCAGTGGGCTACAGAGGGCATGGAACCCTGTCCATCAGTCCAATAGGCACATACATGCAGACAGTGTACCTTCCTTATGTTCCCCTCTGGACACCTGCAACTCTTGAGGTGCCATCAAATGTGACCCACAAAGGACATACCATGCCTTAAACACATGCCCTGTATGGAGAGATGCCACTGTCACCAGGGAATACCTGTATCAAGTTATCAATGTGGGTGCAGGGTCACCTTGCTGTCCATTACCAATTCCCGCCACATGAGGCCAGGACTGGCACATCTGATGATAAAAATCTGTGTACACAACATGGGCCAGACACCTCAGGTACAGTTACACATGTCACTGTACATGCATGTGGGATGTGTGCACATCCCAGACACCATCCATGCCATGGACTAAGGAACACATACATGGCATGCAATGCACAGCCATGGCCACACCCAATAGTTACCCAGGTGACTGGATGGTGGATACAATACCCATTTGTGTGGGCCAATCCAGACACTACACCCCTGAGCCACACTGCAGACCATTGTCATGTGGTCTGATGCCAAGGTATACCCATCACCTAGCCTTGTATAGCCATCTGGCACAGTTGACCACTACACATCCATGAAGCAATGCACCCATGCATGTCAGTACTGGCACCCTGTGTCTGTGTGTGTGGTCTATGATACTTATGACCACATTCACACTCACCACAACTCCCATTGGCATACTGAAGCAAGCTATCTGATGTCAGACACCTCCACATACCCTTTGCCCATATAACCTCCGGATAACCTCCGGACAACCCCTGTGGTGCATGTGATACCTGCACAGTACTGTATTGTGAGGAGTTGTATTCCTGATCCTGCCAAGTGTGTCAATGTGTTTGGGTCCCTGAGAGAGTGTGGCTGTATTGACACTGACACCAGTTCATGTGGACAGGCACATGTACTACACCTACCATACCATATCACTGTTGCAGATGTCACTCACCATCACATATACGTTTGGAGGGCTCCTCAACATGGAACCTATGTGGTGTATCCAATGACTGTATAGACATGTGATAGCAATATATAGTCAGTTAGGGGTTTGATACCCTGTACTGGTAGGTCTGTGACACAAACATGCTTAAGATTTACTCTCCCACCCCTCCCTGACCTATCTTTGCCTCTGTCTGCCTCTCTCACTCCCTCTCTGGTGGATGTGGAGACTTACATCTGCTTTGCTTAAGCAGCAGCATGTGTATTGTAAGTGATGCTCATGATCAGCTGATGGTCTCTGCATGAATTGCAGCCACCTCTAGCTGATTGCTTGTGGAAAAGTTGTGGTAACATTCCCATAGCCACTTGCATGGAACTACACTCCAATATCTAGGAACATCATGTAGGTGTTGGGCCTTTTCATTCACTGTGAGGAGGACCTAGATCTGTTGTTTGGCAAACAGCATCACAGATGGATTGGGGATTTACCTCTAACAACATACACTGTGGAAAAAGGCCAACACACAGGAGGGGGATGTGCCTGAGATAACTACAGAATGTAATTGCTGCTTTACTGCATTTGGAGTAATATTGGTTTAACAGGGTGTGTGTGGATATAGCTGTCCTACATGTTTTAACTCATTCCTTCCAGTAGAGCTCTTTTGAATGTGTACCTTTAACTCCCTGTAGGTGTGGCTTCAGCATTTAAGAAATGATGTTATCACCTTACAGTTCTAACACTTATTGATAGAGGTTATATAGCAATACAATTGTGTTTGCATTCATATATGCTTAAAGATAAAATATTCTGATGCCTTGTGTGTAGCATGGTTTTGGAGTTATTAATGCAAATATGAACAGGCAATATCTGACGCCTAGAGGAGCACTAGGAGGTAACTGCAGAAACGCTATAGACTTCACTCAACTGTAATGAGTTAATACCTGTCATGTCAGTGCTATGTTTATGAGGAAGCCCCCATTTGTAGGGTCATCTGCAGACTGTGTGTGGTGCCTTTTGTTTCTTGTATTACTCACAGAGCACCTATCTGTGAATTGCAGAAGCATAGTGTGAGGATTGCAGCCAGTACATGGTGACAGCCATGAGAGTTACTGACTTCATATCCCTCATAGGACATATGTTGCAACAAACCCTGTTGCAACAGTAAAGTATGAGGTTATCACACCAACATGTCAATATTGGCCATGTGTTTGTGCCTCCAGCCACAACTCTGTCAACCTTTGTACTTATGTCATGCAGTAAGAGAAGCATATGTTCTGTAAACCATATTTATTGACATCATATCTGATTATAAGCTAGTGAGATATGAGACTGCTACACACTATGTATAGTAGGGGTTATATTTGAGGACATAACCTGCGCATTCTGTGGTTGTGTGTACAGTACTGAGGTCTGTGTACTTATGGTGATTTTCAACAGCGTGTGTATTGTGAATATGTACCTTGGCCTGTGTATGGACTGTGGTAGATGTCATTGTTCTTGGTCCTGTTCTATCTGATGTTACATGCTGCTCCACTGTATGTTATCCTATCGGCTTACATGTTTGTAGGGCCAAACACACACATGTCCCATACCACAGACAGACATCAGACCACACTGTGTAGCGGCCCAGTATATGTAGGGTTAGTGTGTGAGTGGGATATATGAGGATGATGTTGATCAGATAGTCCATATACTGTAATATTATGCTAGCTTACCATATGTGGCTATGGCTGTGTTCACATCAGTTGTGGTTATGCACTTTCACACAGGTGTCTGTTACTCTGTGCTGTGACATGCCTGTATAGCCTGCTATATATGCAGGTACATGTGTATTCCCCCATAGGAAATGAAGGTCAGTGCTGTGGCAGTCTGCCTGTAGCCTGCACAGTGCTTTGTTACATGCCTAGCAGCTTAGTGTACTTACCCAGTGAGATGTTATGTCTAAATACTTGACAGATGTACTACTGCTGGGCCACCATAACAGTCATGCATGTCAGACAAAGCAGTGGGATGCTGTACAGATGTATGTCACTAACTAGTTGGTAGTATGTGGCCATGGAACCTCTGTACCAGTGGTTATTATATGTCAGGACAGAAAGGGGTGGGTGACTGCATAATCTATGGGGCAAATTTATACCACTATTTACATGATATACCCATCTATCAGGCTGTTAACATCCACAATGTCAGGCTTGGTCCACATGTCTTGCAATAAGGGGTTCTGTGTACACCTCTGGACTGACCAGAGTGTGTCAGATTGTCCACATATATTGGCCATATTCTGCTATAGTCCACAGGATCATTATCATGCTAGCAGTGGCACTGTACTATGATGTCCTTAGCATGTCTGTCAGTAGCCAATGGTGCACATGTTAAAAGCAGATGTGACCTCAAACACACATGTCTGTGAAGACAATCCCTATTACAGTAGCAATAGTCTACAAATATACCTGCAATACATACCTGACATCCTCTTGCACTAAGAGGTTGGGGCTGAGATAGGGCTCCACTCCATGTTCAGGACATATGGGGAACACATATGTATATATAATTATCCATATATCTTATCTATCTATCTATCTATATATATATATATATATATATATATATATATATATATATATATATATATATATATATATATATATATATATATGTATATATATATATATATACATATAAACACTTAGATATATACATATGGAGAGCAATATATGTCTACACATATACAGATAGAGATACATATGCACATATACATATGGATATCTACATATATACTGACACTAATAGGTGTATCAGAAGAGATATGTATACACATATAGATATAGATATCTACATATATATCCACATAGGCATATCTGTACACATAGGATGTGCATACACATATATATACATTTATATATATATACATATATATATATATATATATATATATATATATATATATATATATATATATATATATATATATATATATATATATATATATATATGTGTGTGTATGTGTGTGTGTGTGTGTACATATGAAGAGATGTACACGTGTATACATAAAAATGTAGAGTATACATGTGTATGTGCATGTAAACATATATCGACCTATTATATGTATATATCCACATTCCTGTCATATGTAAACCTCAGAGTTGTGTATACCCTCCCAGATGTATCTCACCATATGTATCTGCTATGTGCACATTATGATAAAACAACATATGTGATGCAACAGTCATATTAATAGCAAGTACTACACAATTGTTGGAGGAAAGGCAATTGTTCAATACTACTCAATATGTGTATTGACAGATATATTGGTAAAACAGCAGCTGTCTTCACAGTGGTTATGGTGTAGTGCTTAAGTGTTGTGACTATAGTGTACAGGGTCCTGGGTTCAAGACCTACAAGGGTTGTTGGATACAGAGTGGTTAAGGCAGTTTTGAGCAGCTTTAAGTGGGTTTACGTGGGTTTTCATGAAGCTAAGCAGTGCTAAGTTATAGGTAAACGTACGGGTGCTTACACAGTGTAGGCTTCGCTTACCAGTGTACAAATCAGCTTAGCTGTTATATTGCAGCAATGTTGATTCTTGCTAAGCATGGCTTAGCCCTGGTAACCAGTTCACACCACCCAGTCTGATAAAATCGCAAGGTAATGACATCTGTAATAAGTGTATGTGATGCCATGTATAATATGTGCACCTATGAGCTGTCATTACAGTAGAAAGGGGTGTGAGTGTCATGTGTGGGACATAGATGTATATGAGGCCTGTACAGGACTGTCATCTGTGTGAATGCGTTACATACAGGTGTAGTAGCCCAGGGTATGTGCTGTTACATTGGCATGTAGTGTATCATGGCGGTACTATTGTTGACAGTGTTTACCCAGGCAAGAGCAGAGTGCTAACTTTAGTACTGACAACAGGCACACCTGCAGGCATAGCTGGACTCTGAGGCCTCCCTGTTGTATCCCTGGTGTGTGAGCTGTGTCACAGTATATAACCCCTACTGGCTAATGATCTGAAATGTGGAATGTAACTGTAGACTACTGTCTGTACAGCACATTAGTGAGGGCTTCTGACATGTAGTTATGGCATACATATTGTTGTCAAACATCTGTCAACACACTCATCCTACTGCATAGCTACTTGTCAAGCGGATGACTGTCAGTCACTGTACAGATGTGCAGATGGCAGGTATCCAGCTGGGATATGTACAGGCAACCTAAGCTTGATTGACACTGACATGTCTGCCCAGCTGTGTAAGAACAGGTGCAAATAGGAGATGACACCCTGTACGCACCACATGTTATGGGTACCTCCACTAAACTACCACAGTCAACAGAACATGCTTGAGTAAAGGTCTCCATCACAGACACTAACCATGTGTTGTAATGCATGTTGCATACATGTTAACTTAATCACCTCAGTGGCCATGTGCAGGAGGCACCTTGAGGATTGGCTGACGCATGTTATTCTCACCCTGAGGGCCACCACAGTAGTGTCTGTTGATAGATTGCCTGCTGCTACATAGCAGGTGGCAGGACACCACTGTACTCACAACCCCTAAAAAACCCATCCCCCTTGGACAATAGCGAGGTACACAACTATGACCACCTGCAGCGATGCACCCCTGTACTGACACATGTGTACGTGTGCATGACTAAGAATAGCAGTGTCTGTGTGTTAGCACACCTGTACTTGGGAATTCCATGAGGGCCTTCACAACCACCGCAACACCCATTGCCATAGTCAGTTGTGGCTACTGCTGTATGGGACATTACATGTACCCTGTTAAGCTCCTCTCAATACTGGCTACATGAGCCTTGTAGTACCAGCACGACAGTGTTGTACAATGGTTTGATAGGCATGGGATACCCATTGTGTTCTGGCAAGTGTGTGTATGTGTGCCTGTTCGTATATCTGTAGGGTACAGCATTCCGAGGCCACATACTCCTATTACAATGCCCATTGCCACACAGTAGTACATATAGTGTTGTTGCTGCCCATAGGTGAGGCATGACAATGCAACACCTTAGTACATGTGTGGCATGTGCATTAGATGCATTTCCCTGTAGTACCCCTGTTGGGGTATACTATGGGTTGTATCGCAGTCATGGCCAATGTATGATGGTGGGTATAGCAGAGTGTCATCATGGGTTTCAGGGAGTAGAATATCCACTGGTGGATGTGGGTGCTGTGTACATTCTCATTACATCAAGGTACACCCGGTGTATGTCTCATGTACCACGTTATAGTTACCACTGTCACCATCAACCATACAGGTAACTGATACCACAATCCATGCCATTTATGCATGTGCTATGTGCAGACTATCTGTAACACAATGGACACACGGTCAAGTTAATTAGCAGCAATAGGCCATGGTCTCTCGGTTGTTTGTCTGCCTATGTGTCTGTTAATGTGTATATGAAGGTATGTACTGTTGATATACACCCATTACATCCCCATTAGCATGCTGTACCTGTCTGGGGATGTTCTGCATGTAACATGTAACCTGTGACACACCTCACCCTGAATGCTGTGTGGTGTGTGCAATGTAAGCCACACACTTCAGTATCACAACATACCTAGGTAGGGGTCTAGTCCCAGTGTTGCCAAGTAACAGTGTGCATGTATGTGGATGGTTCTACATCAGGTTGCAGGGTATACATGCCCCAGCAGGTCACCTGCCCATGTGGCACAGGCAATAACCGTTATACTAACCTGTGACATGTGTTCAACTGTACCCCAGATATGTCACAGCCATGGTGTCACCATAGTCCCATACCCCATTGTGGAATATGACTGCACACCATCCTCATGCTGACACATGTACACCTACAACACAAATGGATAACATTATAGGGACCACAATCAACCAGTGTTACTAACAGCTATAATGCATCACTGCTGGATGGCTATACTACCTGACATATATACATTACACTTTACTACTTACAACATGTTACTCTGCAGTATTGTGGTACACTGTTGTACAGTCACTATGTTCATCAAAGCTATATTAGCCTGCCCCTGCATCGATGGTATGGATGACAAGGATGTGGTGCAGGTATCTTCATATGTACAGGGTGTATTGTTGGTTTGCCAGAGGCCAAGGGTGGGCCATACATTTGACACCATGTGTGTGGGTGAGGGGTGTACTGAGTTGAGCTGGGCATGGTGATATGGTGTGTGTAGATTTGGGGTTGCCCAAGGTGTGTTTGATTATTGTGTGGGTATGCATGCACACAGTTCTGCCATGTGGCTGCCCTACACATGTGTTTATGGACAGCTGCAGACCATACCTGGCAGATTGTGCAGTTTACTGCCTCCGGCCATGGACAAGTGGAATGTGCCTGCCAGGGGTTCTATGAGCATGTCCAGGTACAGGCCTCGATGTGCTACTCTCACCTGCCAATGACAAATGTCCGCTGGTACCAGGTCCCTCCTGGGACTGGCCAGGACCACATGCACATTGCCTGCTGTGGTGTGGTATGGACAGCACCCCACCCACAATGCCAGGGCTGGTCCTGCCACTACAGGAGCCCCTTGGTGTCCTAACATGTCCATGTTGACTGCCAGCTGTTGGTGTTGCTGGCCTATGTCCATGTGGCTGTAACCACACCCCAACCACGTTCAAGCACTGACATATCACAGGCGATAAAGGCCATCATCTCACCATGCCGTCTATCCATGAGCTCTGTATAAGCATGGATTGCACCACACAGTTCATGGATGTTGTCACTTACAGATGTGAGAGCAGCCCTCTGCAGCCTCAGGCCCTGTCTGGTGTAACTTTCCATATGTGTCTGTGCTGCCATGGCAGCCTGAAACATGCACCTGCTGGTACCAGCTATGTCACCTCTGCCAGAGGCTTGATGTCCAGCGGCCCTACCATGAGCACCCAGGGACATCTGCCTATGTGGTGACCTGCTGGACATCTGGCTTTGTCTGCTGCAGCCAGAGACAGTAGGCATGGTTACTACACTTTCTTGTGCACTGCCACCAAACACCAGATGTCCATCCACTATGGCTCCTGGTGATGGGGTATGTATAGGCACTGAAACTGTGTATGGGATTGGGGTGGCTAAAAGGGGGATATCAAATGATGGCACAGTGTTGGCCCCTGACAACCCCACCTGTGCCTCAACAGTTCTATCATCATATTTGGTGTCTGTATGGACAACATCAGTTTGCATGCAGGAGGGACCCTGATCCACCTCGCTACTTGTGGGGGAAAACAATAAACACACTTTAAAACCTGTACAGCATTGCCTAACAGTACACACACACACACACACACACACACACACACACACACACACCACCATAATACCTACCTGTCCATTACTTTACAGACAGTCCTACATATATGTCCATGTGTACCCCATCCTGCATCACACTTAGTAACATACATACATTGATACCACTCATTAATATATCAGTCCTCTAAATGCCTACAGAAGCAATTACAACACAAGACCTGTTACTACATTACCTGCCTGACCTGTGTATAGTGGTTTTAGATGGCTTCACTGCGGTCATTTGGTGTTCACCCTGTATGTCTTGACATCATGAACATGGCCTCTATATGTGTGGGCTACTATGTTCTATCCATAATATCATGCACTGGTGCATCATGTGTATGTAATGCTCAGTACATGCCAGATATGCTGCTCAATCAGCCTATCATGTGACAACTGTAATATTTGGATACACTTGCTGGTGTTGGCTAGTACTTTTCCAATTCATCTGTAGTGTTGCATGTGTGGGTTGTAGGTGACCTCTCTGCTGAATGCGATATTAAGGGTGTACCTGGTGTCTACCTCCCCCCTCAATGCCTGTTCCATGCTACAGACCATATTATACTATCAGCTGTCCTGTGATTACACACAACATGTATTCCTGGTGTGTAATGTGGCAGTCCATGTCCATGTACTGCATGATCCCAGAGGGAGGTACTGCTGTATGAACACCCCACAATCACACATGTACATACATGGCCAGCCACACAAACACACACAAATGCACACACACATCCTACATGCATCAACCTCCCTCCACTTCACCAGAGTGACCCTACTGACAAACTAGCTACCCACCAGGATGCACACACACACACACACACACACACACACACACACACACACACACACACACACACACACACATACACACACATACAGGTGAGGTTGCACAATGATAGTATATACAGTCCTCCTATTACGCCTCTGTCAACATGCATAACATATGGTGCCGAACAGCATGCAGTGCAGCTATAGTCAATCCATGCTAGCAACAGTATATACGTGTGTGATGCATGTGTTGTGTCACTAGGTGACGCCCCTTCCCCTGGATGCCACTGCACCCATGTACACAGTATTGCTGTGTACCTGTTCTGCACCCTGCCATGTACTGTGCACCACACCTCACAGGTGTACAGCCCATTGCTGAATGTGCATTACTGTGTTGGTTATGTCAGCTGTAATGCTCACAGGCCCTATGTTTTCCAGCAACATGTACCGGGGATGATATGTGGACAGATGTCATTTGTGAATGCCTGATATCTGATTCACAGCTCTCAACATCAGCGGACCATGTATGACCAATCCAATACTCTTACACTGACAACCATCAGGGCATACCATGGCTACAGGGGGGTGTAACACCCTTTTTGATATGACGTACCCATCCTTGATCTGCCATGGGACCACATCACTGCATATCTTAACAGTGCATGAGCCTGATATGTGACATATGTCCTGTACTTTCACATGCAGTGTCTACAGAATGTGTTAGGTGTGCAGATGCTGGCTGCGATGCATACACACCGTGTGGGCATATGTGTGCACACCTTATCATGATGGTTTGTCGCACCTCTTGTTGTGTGTACTGCAGCAGTCACTACTCCTGGCAGGGGTATATCAGCGTGGGCCATTAGCATTTTCCAGTGCATGTTCAGTCTGCCCAACATATGTCCCCCTAATCTGCGTGATTGTAAGGTCGACTCATGTGCATATCCCTTGGTGTTCACACACTGCTGTCACTATTGCTGTGGGAATAGGGTTACGGCTGCCACAGGGCCTGAACTTGACTATGTGCAGATACAGCCATTCTTAGCATCCTTAGGATCCCTGCTGCAGTACACTAGTGTGTCCTGCTGACACCCCTCCCCCCTCCTTCAGCCTTTTTGCAGATGCATGACAAGTAAGTCCTACATGTGTGTCACTTTGCAGTGTCCCATACACTGAAAACCACATGTTACAGCCTAGTCCCAGCTGATAATGTGGGCTAGTGTAATGCCTTATGCCATAGTGTATCTCTGCAGCAGTTGCCATTGTCCTACAGGTATATACACTGGTGTTGCACTGTATATGGGTGTTGTTCCAAGCATGTCCCTACTGTAGGCCATGTCTCCCACCATTATATTACTCCCTGTGGACACATTATGCAATGATAGGATGTTAGTTGTCATGCAGGTGTCTGACATACCCTTCCAATACCCCATCATGGTCACCCCTGTGATGCCATGCATTTCACAGAAACAATATGTGCACATGTACAGCATGCATTCTGGGTAAGTGTGTTAGATGTGTGTATGTAATATACCATCACCATTACATGCCCGGTGTATTGGCAAGCATCTACAAAAAACATACTCACCAGGTACAGGTTGCTGCCTTGTTGGTATCCCGGAGGGACCTACATAAGAGGGTGAGAGATGCAAAGTCAGTGGCCACAACTGTGGCATTGCTACAGAGTGGGTGCAGTATTACAATACATCAACAGTACATTTCCACAATACTACCACATATGGACATCTGTTTATCAATACTATGCAGCAACAAAATATATCTATGACATGTCAGATATGCATGATCTACCTGTACCGATGCAGATGTATACACAAGAGTGGTCTATGGATGTGCCCTGTGGCCTTACCTGCATGCTCCTCGGCCTGTGTATGGGTGGCACCCATCTCCACAAAGGTGTCTGGTGTTTGGTGGCTGGCCAGATGGGCAGGTGCCACGATGCTGGCCAGGAGCTCACCACATATGCCAGGGGGATGGATGGCATGGCCCCCCTGTGGTGAGGTGATCCCCGTAGACTGCAGCAGCACGTCGGTGAGCAGTGCAAAGCAGGTCAGAACAATGATGCTGGACCTGCTCATAACTGCGGTTGTGCGGTCCAACATCATTGACCCTGTGGACTAGGACATTCCACAGGACGGTCTGCTCCTGCTGATTGTGGGCAGCCTAGCCAAACAAGGTTGAATAGTGCTGTATGAGTCCATTCAGCAAGATTTCGTTTTCCGCTGCTGTGTATGCTGGCAGCCTTCCATGAGGCATCATGCCTGAAAGACATAAAGATGGACACAGGTGTGAGCAAGTCATGCAGCGAGGTTACCACAGTTCTTAATACACATCACTGTCACCCCCCACCATATCAGTGACAGCAAACTGTACACACAACTCAATAGGTATGACTACAGCATACCTACCAGTGGGGTAGATATTGTACTGTACCACGCTTTGTGCAATGTGTTTGTAGTCATGTTCCCTGTGTGGACACTATCATTGCTGGGCTGTTACAGACTATTCACCTGCATGTCATTGTCAGGGCCACAATGGTTCTATATATGCCTGTGGTAAGCTTGCTATGTGTGTACTGCACATCTGACATACTGTGTTATTGTGGTTATCTATGCATGCTGTTGGACATGTTCTGGGATTGTGTAGACTATTACAACCAACATATGTTCTATAACAGTGACACAACAGCATGTATATGTACTATTGGCTAGCAGAACCACCTCTCCAAACTCATCTGACCATGTTACCAGGCCACATCACATATGTGTCCTACCTGAGGCCTCCTCATGTACTGGTCCAGCAATACCATCTAGGTGGAACTAACCCAGGGGATGTTGTCCCCCCTGGGGCACTCACAGACATGTTCCTGTCCCCTGAGGTCAAGTCCAGGGTCTGTTCCATAACGGGCTCCACAAACACATGTGGGATGTGCTACAGCACCTTGAGGCACCCAGTACACATTCACAGGGCCCACATGCTCCTAGTACTAAGCCTCCATTCCAGGCACCTTCAGGACATGGACTGTTGTTGTGAGTAACAGTGGATGAGAGTCTTGTTCCCATTGTGTCCTTATTTGGGCCCATGGGACATCCACATCACAGACCACACACACCATCCAGGGTGTTTACCCACATGTGTCAGATACCACTTCTGTAGGCTGTCCCTTATATCTACCAACCCTGACCACCTCCACAACTACACCTGCCATACGTCGCCATATTCCCAATCCATACTTCACAGACAAAGGCAATGTTGTCCCAACAAGGGGTTCACATGTGACATACCCATCCATGTTGCACACACTGACAGCTGTAGATATCTGTGTGTATTACTATGTGTGCTGTTTCCTTGCATATAGCATGCAGCACTGTGGTAGTAATATAGGGGACATGTATGTACACATATGCACACCTATATGTGGGGTATATTCAAACATCAGGTCCACAATCACAAAACACCTTCCTGCACAGCTGCACTGTTCTGCCTTGCTACAACACAGACAGGTGCTACATATGGACACAGCCTTACATTAGGGCGTATATGTAGGGCCAGATTGCAGGTAACCCTATTACACACCTATGGCATTCCTGCATACTACAATACAGGTTAACTTCAGTATCCTGCAAGAGGTGGGCTGTGGATTCCACGTGTCCATCATAATGGTATTGCTTCCACCACCAGCTATTGGACACGTAATATACATACTTCCCATTACACAACACACACTATGATGGCTTACATCTTATTAGTCAGTGCTGATCTGCACGGTTGACGCATATGGCCCACTACCCACAGGGAAGGACTTTATTGTCCTTAGCAGTTGTTCAGCTGAACATCATTACAACAACACCTGAAGGCACATATAAATCATTCTACATCATCTATTCCATTATTATGGACCAAGTACTAAGGTCAGTTACATACATTTATAATTCACATACCTGTTCTGGGAATGCAGACTCTTCTTGATGGTTTTCATTTTTTTCTGTGCCTTATGAGCACTATCTCTCTCTCTCTCTCTCAGTCTCTCTCCAGTAAATGGAATGAGCTGCTTTGCATAGATTGCAGCATGAAATTTCTAGGTGATGCACATGATCAGGTGATGGCCTCTGCACCAATCAGTGTCCTCCACTTGTTACCTGTATGCAGCATGCTGTGTAGTACTTCCAATTACCACTGTCATGGCACCCAACTACTATAAATCCCTACATCTTGTGGGCGTAATTCCTTTACCTTTCCTGTATGATGGACATTCTTCCTGTGTGTGGCCAGAAGTGTTACAGACAGCAGGTAGCAATACCTCTTACCGGAGAATCTGCACACTCAGACCAACTACATATTTGTAGGAGGTTCCAAAACTAGAGACAGAGTGTGAGTAGTGTTGTTGTATGCATTGTATAGCAGTGGTGTTACAGGGTTTGTGTGTACATACTAGTTAAACTTGGAATGCAGTCTGTCTGCATAGCTCTCAACTGTGGGCCTATCCTCTTGATGGCCAGAGGTGTGCCTATTATGTTTTGTCTGTCCACCACACAGGTCTTGTGTCAGATATATCAATGGCAGTGTGTGTGTTGAGTGCTATCAGTACATGGCTACATCCATTTCTGTTTCTAACTTCATATTTCTGACTAAGGGTATGTTGCAGACTATCCTGTAACACCAGCAACTTGCATAGTGTATGACAACATATTACACATATGGGCTTGTGTTCCAGCCTCTGTCATCCACCTACATACTAGGCTTTGTACATATGACATGTTGTCAGAGGTTATGTAGTGGGCTGTAAGTATGTCATGCTGTCATTCCTGCCATTTGTCCACTGCTGTTGTGTCCTCCACACATGCTGTGGGGTTGAGTCCATACATGTGTGGGCTTCACATACAGAATACATGTGTGCCCTTATGCAATCCAGAGGCCAGTCTATGTAACAGTGGTATATGGCCCTGTATTATTGAGTCTAAGGGTGATGCACCATAACTAACCTAGGGTGTGACAACATGTGGGGTATCAGGGGTAAGCTGCCTTAAGATATCTGAATGTACATTACCATACAATTCACCTTGGGTAAATGCAGGCCTACTGCCTCCTGCCATACAGACTGTTCTGTTTATCAGTGTGGTTGTGATTGTGTCAGTTATGCCTTGTTATGTAACAGATACATTCCATTGTGGCAACTGAGTTCTTTAGCCCTATGGATTGTGTACAGAGTGTAGACAGAGGGTGCTGGACTATACATCTGCATTACTTACTGTTGATTGTTTGGTATCTTGTGGCCCAGTTTGTTTTTACTATTGTATTACTTGAAGGCCTCTGCCTGGATAGCAACATATGTAAACCTTTCCAGACTATTGTATTAGTATAACTGCTTCACAGTTGCATTACTCTGTTTATATGGATGTCGGTGTCTAAACAGCTATATGACATGGCATATACAACTGTAATATTACACAAATAAAGCTTTCCGATGTATGCAAACCTGTGTGTGGTGTTATATCCTTTGACCTCTCTGTGGGTATATGTTGCAGGCAACGATTGTTATTTGTATGGGTGGCTCATGCAGTGTCCATTTGGTAAGGTGGTAACTGTAGGCATAGTGGCTGTTCCGTATTGTGTGCACCTTCTACATAAATATCTTCCTGTACATATCTCTGTGTGTGTATGTTTAGTTACATATATATATATATATATATATATATATATATATATATATATATATATATATATATATATATATATATATATATATATATATAAAGTTCACAAGAATCCCAGCACTCAAAAAATGAATACCAAAGTCAGCATAAAGTAAAAGTAGAAGATAGTTTATTGGACAACCACAGCCCAACAACACAAACCGGTGGACGGTTTCGCTCACAGCGTCCTCAGTGTGCAAATAAATGAGTGGAAAGGTAAGTATAAATATACGCACAATGCGTATTAGAAACGTGACTCCTTAAAGACACAGTAACACAATGAATAGACTAAATGCCCAAAGCAAAATAGACTGAGGGCAAAATCATTTAAAGTGTAATGGTATGCATATTTAAATACAACCATATTCGGCTGACATACAAAACAATACAAACACGCATAAATGTATTAATACACGTATACACTTGCACATATGCATGCAAAAATAAAGGCATGCACATATGCATGTGTAAAAAATACACAAAAAACATACATAACCATCCACAAACAAATATATCCCTGCTACTATAGGCATAATGCCCTATGGTAATGCCCACACCCACAAGTAGGTAACAGAATAAATGTAAGCTACAACGACCCATCTAAGATAAAGCAAGTATACATAAACACCTATATATGCACATACGCATACATAGGGAACCTCCAAAGTACCAAAGTCTAACCTCCTTACCAATGGTCATTTAACCATGGTTTAAACATTGCTCACAAATTCACAATCCAACGTCGTTCCTTATGTGTTAACATACGATGTTTATGACTGTCCCCTACATTGGATACCATTACTTTATCCAATCCTATGAATATAAAGTGTGCTGTAGAGTGAACTAATTTATGTTTATACAGGGCACTTCTAGTGCGTTGACATTTAATATCACTAATGTGTAAAGAAATTCTTTGTTTCAACGCACAAGAAGTTTGCCCTACATAAAAAGCTCCACACTGACAGACAGCCATATATACCACCCAGGTACTGTTGCATGTGATCAAACAACGTATATCAAATACTTTTTTAGTATTTACTGATGTAAAAGACTTAGTTTTAGCCATAACTTTACATTGTTTACAAGTGCCACAAAATGTACTACCCATAATGCCCAATGAATCAGTGCTAAATAAATGATCTTTTTTAAATTTAGAAAAATGTTGGCCCAGATTCTTACCCCTTTTGTAACCAAAATGACATACTTTATCAATGTGTTTATTAAAAAACACATCTGATTCCAAAATGTGCCAATGGTTCATCAAAACTTTTTTAACAAAGTGTGTGTTACTTCCATAAGTTGTAATGAACCTAATATGGGAGCTCTCGTGACTAAGTTCCCGATCAATCAATAGAGAGTTCCTATCTATGGAACTAGCATGTCCATTAGCCCTTTGTATTATGTTCTTTTTGTAACCTCTGTACTGAAATCTTAGTTCTAAATCTTTTGCTTTATTGCAATATCGTTCATTAGACGAACAAATCTTTCTGACTCGTTGAAATTGTGACCCAGGTATATTAAGGATAGTGTGGGGGGGGGTGGCAACTACTGGCATGTAACACAGCATTTTTGGAAAAAGGCTTTCTGTATAAATCCGTGTAAAGAGAGCCATCATCCTCTTTGCCCACTAGAACATCCAAAAATTCTACTTCATGCAAGTTAATATTACCTGTGAATTTCAGGTCATAAACATTAGAATTCAGATATTCTAAAAATGTATGCCAAAGATCTTTGGACCCCCCCCCCCCCACACTATCCAACAATTGTCAAGGTAACGTCTCCACATGATTAAGTAAGGCTTGAACAACAAAGGTACAGAATAAATATATTGTATTTCAAAGTACCCCATGAAGAGGTCAGCATAAGTAGGGGAAAAAGTAGCCCCCATCGCTGTACCCTTCACCTGCAAATACCACTGTTGGTTAAATGTAAAAGCATTATGTTCAAGCACTAATTCAAGTGTCTTTATCAGAAATTCCTGCTCTTCACTTGAATAAATTCCTGAAAAATTCATCCAGTACTTTATTGCCTGAATACCCCCTTTATGTGGTATCGATGTATAAAGAGACTGTACATCTAGCGTCCCAAGAAAATGGTCCCTATCTACTTGGATATCATCTATTAATGACAAGAATTGTTGAGTATCTCTAATTCGAGCTCTCACATAAAACAACAATTTCTTTAACTTAAATTCCAAATATTCTGAGAGAGGTTCAGTTAATGATCCTCTCCCTGCCACTATCGGACGTCCTGGGGGGTTCAAAAGATCTTTATGCACCTTGGGTAGTATATAAAAGTACTGTAAAACTGGAGAATTCACCTGTAATTGTTTTAACAACTGTGGTGTAATAAACTGACATTCACAACTCTGTTTCAAAAAGTCATCAATAACCTGTTTATGCTGGACAATAGGATCAGAATCAAGAATAGTATAGTATTCAACATTGGATAACTGTTTGTAAGCTTCTGCTAGATAATGTTTTCTGTCCCATATGACCACTGCCCCACCCTTATCTGCCCCAACTATAACTATATTGTTGTTGTTCTTAAGATTATTTAGGGCAGTATGTTCATCTTTGGTCAAATTATAATGTTTATTGAAAAAAATCTCAGACTGATGCACATGCAAGTCTTTAATTACCAATTGTTCAAATAGTTTGACCGTACTATGGTATGGTGGCATAAACTGTGATTTTTTAAATTGAAATCCAGTTCGATTCTCATCATTTGTCACATGTTCTGGATCTGAAAAAAAGTATTTTAAATTAAGTTTTCTACAGAAGCATTTTACATCATTGATAACATCATATTGTGAAACAAAAAATGAGGGAATTAATCCTAATCCTTTATTAAGCACACTGATTTCACTGGAGGAAAACTCTAGGTCAGTTAAATTAATGACCAAGTTATTAATATCATTATTTAACTGTCCAGCAAAGAGTCCATCTACACTTTGTGTTGTAACATCTGCTCCTTGAAAGACTTCCTTGTGGCATCGTCTACCCCCTCGATGTTTACGCCCTGCCCTTCTATATATATATATATATATATATATATATATATATATATATTTACACACACACACACACATACATATATATATATATATATATATATATATATATATATATATATATATATGTATCTGCATATATGTGTCTGTGTATATGTATCCTAGGGATGTTGATTGCTTCTACATTGTACATTCCCTATGGTAGCCAGACTGTACTGCATGATATGTTACTGATACCAGCCTGACATCATACAGGTGGGATGGAGTACTGTTAACATCTTGTGCCCATGTTGTGTCAGGTCCTGGTTATAGGATCTGCAACAGTTGGTAGTGTATTGCAGGGCAGACGTGTTTGGCTGTGGGGGGGGGGTACCTATTCATACAAGACGTATGTTGTTTGGGCCCCCTCAACCCCATTAATGGTGCATGTGGACATACATGTTTTTATGTTCCCATTTTTATCTACAGATGTATGTCTGAATATACCTATATATATATATATATATATATATATATATATATATATATGTGTGTGTGTGTGATACATATGAAAAGAACGACATACTACAATATCGACACTCACTCCACTGACACGAAACCATCGACAGTTAAAATATCGACAATACATGTATCCGAAACTACAGCGCTACCATGGGTCCTGCAAGGGGGAAGTAGTATGGGTACAGTATCATATCATATCTCGTACTTTCCCCTTGTAGGATCCATGGTAACTCTGTAGTTTCGGATACATGTATTGTCGATATTTTAACTGTCGATGGTTTCGTGTCGGTGGAGTGAGTGTCGATATTGTAGTATGTCGTTCTTTTCATATGTACCCATATATATATATATATATATATATATATATATATATATATATATATATGTGTGTGTGTGTGTGCTTACATATATATTTTGCTGTGTATATATATATATATATATATATATATATATATATATATATATATATATATATATATATATGTCTATAGAGAGAGAGAGAGAGAGAGAGAGATAGCTGTAGACATATATATCTATAGACGTATGCATATGTATGTATGTTTATATATATATATTTATATATATATATATATATATATATATATATATATATATACATTTCTATATATATGTATATATATATATATATATATATATATATATACATATATTTCTATATATATATATAGCAATATCTACATATAGAGATATGTATATATCTATTTAGATATTAATATATGTACACACACACATACATCTACATGTTTAAATACATTTCCTGTACTGTTGCATGACAGTGCCGGATGATATGTTTGTGAAAACATCAGGGATATGTACATTTGACATGGATTAATGGTAAATCACTTTGGCTGTGGTGTGCAGGATCCTGGGTTTGAGCCTTGCTAAGGCTGTTTATTTTGTTGTTGGGCAAAACAAGTGACATTGGATACAGAGTGATTAAGGCACTTTTATGTGGGTTTGCAAGGAAGCACTGCTAATTTATGATTACAGTTTCTTATACTCAGCTTCTAAATTGCTTGACCTGTGTAGGCATTGCTTAACCCCATGCAAACATGCTTAAACCTGCTTACTGTTACTTAAAAGTTCTTACCCCGCTTACCCCGCTCTAATTTCTTTAAAAGAAAAGAATAAAGGGTTGATAGGAAAGTGGTGAAAAGGGGCACAAAGAGGGAAAGACAGTAGGGAAAATAGCTAGGGATGTGTAGGAGGGTGTAGGGAATTTCTATAGCTGCCCATTTCTTCTACAGCAACAGGTGTGCATATACACTGACTTTGGAGGTAGATTTGGACACTCATACCCCTGAGAAAGGGTTGAGGACAGCATTAATTTGCTATGATGCTAATTAGACCAGATTACATGTGTCCAGTGGACATGTGCGTGAAATGGACAGCTATGTATGGGGTGATATTTTTTTAGGAACAGATTGCCCTTTTTTTTTCAGGTGAGAGTGGGATGTTGAGGAGGGATAGTAGGTATATTTGGGGAGATAGGTTGGGTAGGTTAACAGACAAGACAAACAAGATGCATACAGGGGCGGTATATGACACATGTGGGGGTAAATACCGTGATGGGGAGGGGTGTTGGGAAATTGGAAGCCCATGAGCCTCCTAGTGGAAATAATGGGATTGAGATCCCCACCCATGGGCAGTCACCACTGCACCTTCACGGCCCCGAAGGTGGCTGTGCTGGGGGCTGAGTCAGAGAGCCAGGCCAACCCTCTAGTCGTGACATGTGGCCCTCAAGCTGGCATAGAAGATCTCCAAACTGCTGATTGAGCTCTCTACGAACCATGACCCAGACCTGGCGATGGGTGACAGCTTCCTGTCCATGCCTGCTCCCAAGGGGGAACCCCATCCCCTGAGGCATTTCCACCCGAACATGGAGCAGGACCAATAGATGAGGAGGTCCTGCATTGGGCCTCAGACATGCTGTTGCCCAGTGCCATGGCCAGCTGAGGTGGGTCCGCTGGGACCCGCATTCCCATACGTGCTATGGTGTTTATGGTGTATCAACATATGTGGGTTAGTAATAGTCAACACATTCCAGGGTTAGGTATGACAGCATGCATAGATATTCCCATTAACCCAGACACCAGATAGGGAACAGTTGCATAGCAAATGGAGCACATGCATATATGGGACCACAGTGGTAATAACAACAGCATGCAGGTACATTGATGGCACCATGTCACCAATGTTGGAGTATTTCAACATAGCACACACATGGAAACAGATTTAAATAATTATCAACCAATAGGACATATGTCCCAACAGAACAGTGAGGTCATCACATACCAGTTGAGGTGGGTATTTCGTTTATTGTTGGAGATATGGTGGGAGGGAGAGAAAGATGTCAGTTAACAACTAGTATATTCCTGTATTTCACATTACTTTCCTGGTCAGTGCTGTTATCTGTACCTTACAAGTATTACTACACTGCCCTATTGCCTTAGTTTGGACAATGATATGGCTGTCATCATGTTTATACATGAACTGGTTTTATCTGCAGTATACACCTCTTACCTGGTATACCTCTGGAGGAAATGCTTGTTAACACTAACTAACTGTTTCTACACATACTCCCAGATTCCAGATTGATGTTGTGCACATACCTGTCCATCTTTTCTGCACAGACTCTGGACATTTCTTGAACACATGAAGGTGAACCGGGACATATCTAGACTATTGCCCTCTTCAATCTTTAGTGACTTACAAACTTCTTATACAGGCTTTCCTACAAAGTTATATTATGTAGCACAGTGTGGGTGACAGTGATCAGTGATACCTTATTATTCAGAACAACTGCAACACTCACAATTCCATACAATACCAGAGTAAACAGTACCAGTACAGGGAATCAAGCTTTTTATTTCTTGGCACAGTGTTCATATCCAACGTATCTGTAGGGGCAATGTTTGTTAGCACTACCTGAATGTTGCCACACAAAGTACCAGATTACACATTAGTATTATGCACATACATCTCACTCTGCTACTGTACACACTCTGGTCACAGCTTGACTACATTGGGGTGTAGATAGGACATACTTGACTTATTACTCTCACAACAGTTTTTAGATTTGCTAGAGTGACAGGTTTGTTCTCATAGATGTGTGACAATCAGGTGTATTCCCTGTTTGCTGCCTAAACATCTGGGATCATCCCACTGACTTCCCAGGGGGACAGGGTGACAGGCAGTAGATATGGGCCCATATATTTGACATTCTGGTTTTATCTGTACAGTTGTGGGGTATGATTCTGTATGTAGCCTACTTCCACTCCCAGGATTTGAACCATGGCTGTGTGTGCTAAAAATACAACAGTTTACATCTGACTTGCATGTGGTATTTGAATTTTGTTGTCTGCCTTTTCACTGTTTTCTGTCTGTGTGTCTCTAAGTTGAACTAAATGACATCTGGGGATTACACGAGTCATATACAGACATTCCTACACATTTTATTTATGTTGCACATTGTGGGTAACAATGCTTAATACAACAGTACTATTAAGTGATTGCAAATCTACATTACCATATGATACACATGCAGTCCAGCAGTTAGACCTTTACTGTCAGGCTAGTATGCTTTTATTTACATACAAACTATATGAGACTCTTCCTGCCATACTCCCCGGTGTATGCTGTACTTGCTTTAAACAATACAGGTTTTATACTGGCAATTACCTTACTAATTCTTTTAGATTTATTTCCTGTGACAGTAGATGCGAGAGTATTGCTGACCTGCTTCTCATTGCAACCTCTCCAGGTGACAGCCAAGGGCTTCCTGGTTCACGGCCCACTCCCTTGCCGCTGTAAAGGCCAGAAGAGAAATATTTAGCCATACCTATTCAAAATATACATGATCTGGCAATTATTACACACTTACTGGAGTGATACTTACAGTTGGGACACCCCCTGCTGCCCTAGCCTCTTGGATCCACTGCTCCAAGAGGCCCCCCTTATGCCACTTCAAGTCAGCATAGTGATGCCTGACCTGCTCACCAGTTTGGGGTATGCCAGTGGCACTGGTGACGTCATGGGTGAAACGGTCCCAGGCTTCCGCTTTATATTGGGAACCCTGGTACTGGTCCTGCAGCAGTCTCTGCTCATGGTCTTTGACAAGGAGTCCTGCCATGACTCTGGACTCCTGGATGACCCAACACTGTGCCTGAAAGCGCACTCCTTCTCCCCTTTCTTCCATGGTGCCAGCAAGGGGAAGCTACAACCAGTTATGAGATGTATTCCCGCCTGTTGGGTTTAGGTAGGGCCTAATTCCTGCACTTTGCCGTGATTGGCCAGTTTTGAAAAGGCTAGGCTATGGGCAAACCTGCTTACCTAAGGTTGGCATTGTTTAAAGGGGTATGCCACTTGGCACATTGCGTTAGCTGGCCTAAACATTGTTTACACCTTCTAAGATAGCCTGTGCAATGCTTAGCATTGCTTAAATTTGACTTTGCATTATATTTGCTTTTTGGTATTGATTTATTATTCATTATATCTTATATATATATGTCTGGTATCCATGATTCATGTGTATGTACATTGTATGGGGTCCTTGTGTTTAGTAGGGAACTTCAACACTCTATTACATTTATACCTCACATCTGGATGTACTTCAGTACTCTAGTTCACATATTTCTGTTATGTAGTGGGTTATAGAACATTTGACTGTAAACTGATTCCTTTCACGTGTTTGGTTTGATTTTACTGTAGTGAGGATTTGTTTAGTGATACCTCATTCTTATGTACTGCTGTGATGGCTTGGTGATTAACTACTGTGACTGTAGTGTGTAGGGTTCAAGACCTGCAAGGCTGCTTATTTTGTTGCTGGGCAGAACAAGGGCCATTGGATACAGAGTGATTAAGGCAATTTTAAGCAGTTGTATGTGGGTTTGTGTGAGGGTAAGCAATGCTAACCTCCAGTTAAATATGCTTACAGAGAGTTAGCTTCAATATTGCTTAACCTGTGTGCGCATTGCTTAACCCTGTGCAAATGGGTTTAAACCCACTTACTAGTACTTACATATGCTTACTACTGCTTAATAGAGCTTACACTTGCTTACTAGAGCTTACTAATGCTTACAACTGCATTGATTTAGACAGTAACGTCTAATGGTTCTTGGGAAGGTGGGGGATTTGGAAGCTATATGGTGTATCATTTATTACACATTTTACCTTCCATTTGTATCCATGATTCATGTGTACATATACTGTATGGGGCACATGTGATTATATGTGGACTTTGCAATATTATGACACTGACACCTCACATCTGCATTTAATGCAATATTCCAGTACACAAATATATGTTATTTAGTAGGGTATGCAACTAAGATATTGGTCATAACGTGATTTGACATGGAAAATGGAATGTGCTGGAGTGGAGCTCGTACCGGGAATGCCTGCTCGTAAGTAGGCCATTTTGGAGCAGGACAGCCATGCATATTAATGAAGGCATGCTTCCTGAGATCCTAATCTTACATGGAGCATGTAAGGGTGCAGTGGGCATGTCTGAGAGCAGAGCTCTTAGAATATACATGCCCCTCAATGAAAAGCTGCAGAAAGGTCAAAGGAATGAGTGAGACCGCTCATAGGTGTCCGCATATCCCCAGCAACATTTCCCCACATGTACAACAGCAATAGTAAATACAAATCAAATAAACAAATCTTTTTTTTATTAAGAATCCGATTAAAGCTAACAGTAGGAGCATGGGTGTGCCCATCGTTTAGCTATGGTTAATTCAGCTTAAATGGCTGAAGAGGATAACAAGGAAAATATATACAAATGAAGCAATAGTGTAGTGGGCAGAGCATTTACCTTATGAGCAGGCATTCCCGGTTTGAGTCCCACTGCAACATTTTCCATGTCAAATCACGTTATGACCAATATTTTAGTTGCATAATCCACTAAATAACAAATATTTGTGAACTGGAGTACTGCATTAAATGCACATTTGAGGTGTCAGTATCATAATGTTGCAATGTCCCCAGATAAGCACATGTGCTCTATACAGTATATGTACACAGGAATCATGGATACAAATGGAAGTAAAATGTGTAATAAATGACAACTCCATACAGCTTCCAAATCCCCACCTTCCCAAGACTCATTAGATATTACTATCTAAATCAGTGCAATTGTAAGTTGGAGTAAGCACTAGTAAGCAAGTGTAAGCACCAGTAAGGTGTAGTAAGCATATATAAGCACTAATAAGCATATTTAAGCCCATTTCTGCAGGGGTAAACAATGCACATACAAGTTAAGCAATTTTGAAGCTAACTCTCTGTAATCATATTTAACCATAGGTTAGCATTGCTTACCCTTGAGCAAAGCTGCACAAACCCTCTTACAACTGCTCAAAAGTGCCTTAATCACTCTGTATCCAATGGCCCTTGTTCTGCCCAGCAATAAAATAAACAGCCTTTCAGGTCTTGAAGCCAGGACCCTATACACTATAATTACAGTAGTTAACCACCAAGCCATCACAGCAGTCCAAAAGAATGAGGTATCACCAAACAAGTCCTCACTATAGTAAAATCAAACTGAACCTGTGAAAGGAATCAGTATACAGTCATATGTTCTATGACCCACTACATAACATAAATATGTAAACTGGAGTACTGGAGTACAGCAGTAAGCTCAGATGTGAGGTGTAATTGTAGTAGAGTGTTGAAGTCCCCAATAAAGAACAAGGGCACCATACAGTGCACGTACACATGAATCATGGCTACCAAGCATATATATATATATATATATATATATATATATATATATATATATATATATATATATCTATATGATGTAATGAATAAGAAATCAATGTAAAAAAGAAGATATAATGCAAAGTCTGAAGTAAGCAATGCTAAGCATTGCACAGGCCAGCTTAGTTGGTGTAAGCAATGTGTAGGCCAGCTAACTCAATGTGCCGAGTGTTATACCCCTTTAAACAATGCCAACCTTAGGTAAGCAGGTTTGCCCATAGCCTAGCCTTTTGAAAACTGATCAATCATGGAAAAGTGTGAGAAATCGGCCCTACTTAAACCCAACAGGCAGGAATACATTGCATAACTGATTGTAGCTTCCACTGGCAGCACTATGGCAGAAAGAGGAAAAGATGTGCACTTCTGGGTGCAGCACTGAAGCATTCAGGAGTCCAGAGTCATGGCAGGACTCCTTGTCAATGACCATGAGCAGAGACTGCTGCAGGGCCAATACTAGGGTTCTCAATACAAGGCAGAAGCCTTGTACCATCTCCCCATGACCTTACCAGTGCCACTGGCATACCCCAAACTGGTGAGCAAGTCAGGCATCACTATGCCGACCTGAAGCAGCATAAGGGAGACCTCTTGGAGCAGTGGATCCAACAGACTAGAATGGTAGGGTCTGCACCCAGCTGTGTGTAAGTATCACTCCACTATGTGTGTAATAATTGCCAGCTCATGTATATCATGGATAGGTATGGCTAAATATTCCTCTAATGTCTTTCACAGCTGCAAGTGAGCAGGCCGCGAACCAGGATCCCACGGAAGTCACCTGGAGAGGTTGCAACGTGAGGCAAGTCAGTAATACTCTTGCATGTACTGTCATAGGAAATAAATCTAAAAATATTAGTAAATTAATTGCCTGTATAAAACCTGTATTGTTTAAGGCAAGTACTGCATACACTGGAGAATATGGCAGGAAGAGTCTCACATAGTTTGTATGTAAATAAAAGCATAATAGCCTGACAATAAAAGTCTAACTGCTGGACTGCATGTGTATACTCTGGTATCATATAGTAATGTAGATTTGCAATCACGTAACAGTACTGTTGTATTAAGCACTGTTACCCACACTGTGCACCATAAATAGAATGTGTAGAAATGCTTGTATATGACTGGTGTAATCTCCAGAGGCCAATTAGTACAACTGAGAAACACATAGACAGAAAACAGTGAAAAGGCAGACAACAAAATCCAAATATCCCATGCAACTGAGAAGTGAACTGCTGTATTTTTAGCACACACAACCATGGTTCAAATCCTGGCAGTGGTACTTGTCTGCATACAGAATCATACCCCACAACTGTACAGATATGTCCAGAATGTCTAGTAAAGTGGCCCATATCTGCTGCCTGTCAACCTATCCCCCTGGGAAATCAGTGGGCTGATCCCAGATGTATAGGCAGCAAACAGGAAATACAACTGATTGACACACATCTATGAGAACAAAGCTGGCACACTAGCAACTCCCCAAAACCTTATGAGACTAAGAAGCCACATATGTCCCATTTACACCCCCATGTTGTCAAACTGTGGCCAGAGTGTGTACAGTAACAGAGTGAGATGTATATGCATAATAGTAATGTGGAATCTGATACTGTGTGGCAACATTCAGCTAGTGCTAACAAACAGTTCTCCCACAGGTCTGTCAGATACCAACACTGTGCCCAGAAATACAAGAATAATACCCTGTACTGGTACTGTTTACTTTGGAATTGTATGGCTTGTAACTGATGCAGTTGCTCTGAATAATAAGGTATTACTCATCACTGTCACCCACACTGTCCTACAAAATATAACTCTAGGAAATCCTGTATAAGAGTGTTGCAATACAAGGTCAGAATGCAAAACCACAGGAGAATTATAAAACAGAAAGCAGATAGGGGATATACAGCAATATCTATATAGCACACACAATTCTGATGGACAGTGTTTAAGTTGTAGCAGACACAACCATGGTTTGAACCTTGGGAGTGAAAGTAGGCTGCATACATAATCATACCACCACACAACTGTACAGATAAGACCAGAATGTTCAGTATATGGGCCCATATCTATTGCCTGTCACCCTGTCCCCCTTAGAAGTCTGAGGCATGATCCCAGATGTCTAGGCAGCAAACAGGGAATACAACTGATTGTCACACATCTATGAGAAAAACCTGCCACTCTAGCAACTCCCAAAACTGTTATGAGAGCAATAAGCCAAGTATGTTCTATCTACACCCCCATGTTGTCATGCGATGAGCAGAGTGTGTACAGTAACAGAGTGAGATGTATGTGCATAATACTAATGTGTAATCTAGTACTTTGTGTGGCAACATTCAGGTAGTGCTAACAAACACTGATCCCACAGGTATGTCGGATATGAACACTGTGCTGATAAAAAAAAAGCTTGATACACTGTACTGGTACTGTTTACTCTGGCATTGTATGGAACTGTGAGTGTTGCAATTGCTCTGAATAATAAGGTATCACTGATCACTGTCACCCACACTGTGCTATATAATATAACTGTGTAGGTAAGCCTGTATAAGAGTGTGGTAAGTCACTAAAGGCTGAAGAGGGCAATAGTCTAGATATGTCCCTGTTCACCTGCATGTGGTCAAGACATGGCCAGAGTCTGTGCAGAAAGAGATGGACAGCTGTGTGCACAACATCAACCTGGAATCTGTGAGTATGTGTAGAAACAGTTAGTTAGTGTTAAACATTTCCTCCATAGGTATACCAGGTAAGAGGTGTATACTGCAGGTAAAACCAGTTCATGTATAAAGATGATGGCAGCCATATCAATGTCCAAACTAAGGCCATTAGGTACTGTATTAATACTTTTAATGTACAGATAACAGCACTGACTAGGAAAGTAATGTGGACTACAGGAATATACTAGTTGTTAACTGACATCTTTCTCTACCCCCCACCATATCGCCAACAATAAACTACATTCCCCCCTCAACTGGTATGTAATGACTTTACTGTTCTGATTATGTCCTATTGGTTGAACATTATTTAAATCTGTTTCCATGCATGTTCTATATTGAAATATTCCAACATTGGTGACATGGTGCCATCAATGTACCTGTATGCGGTTGTTATTACCACTGTGGTCTCATATATGCATGTGTTCCATTTGCTATGCAACTGTTCCGTATATGGTGTCTGGGTAAATGGGAATATCTATGCATGCTGTTATACCTAACCCTGGAATGTGTTGACTATTACTAACCCACATATGATGATAAAATTTAAACACTATACCATGTTTGGGAAGGCTGATCCCAGCGGACCCACCCTTCCCACCTCAGCTTGCTATGGCACCAGGCACCAGCACATCTGGGGCCCAACTCGGAACCTCCTCGTATGTTGGTCCTGCACCACCATCAGGTGGAACCGCCTCAGGGGATGGGGCTCATCCCCCCCTGTGAGCGGGCACAGACAGGAACTTGTCACCCATCGCCAGGTCCAGGTCAAGGTGGTAGCAAGCTCTGCAGGGAGGTCAGAGATCTGCTATGCCAGCTTGAGGGCCATGTGTCGCATCTAGAGGATCAGCCTGGCTCTGTGACTCAGCCCCCAGCACAGCCATGTTTGGGCCTGTGAAGGTGCAGTGGTGACTGCCCATGGGTGGGGATCTCAGTCTCATTGTTTCCACTAGGGGGCTCATGGGCTTCCAATTTCCCAACATCCCTCCCCATCATTGTGTATACCCCCCACATGTGTCATATACTGCCCCTGTATGCATCATGTTTGTCTTGTCTGTTAACCTACCCACCCTACCTCCTGAAATATACCTAGTATCCCTCCCCAACATCTCACTCTCAGCTGAAAAAAAAAGGGCAATCTGTTCCCAAAAAAAATATCACCCCATAGATAACTGTCCATTTCACACACATGTCCACTGGACACATGTAATCTGGTCTAATTAGAATTACAGCAAATTATCGTTGTTCTCACCCCTCTCTCAGGGGTTTGAGTGTCCAAATCTACCTCCAACATCAGTGTATATGCATAGCTGTTGTAGAAGAAATGGGCAGCTATGGACCTTCCTTACACCCTTCCTGCACATCCCTAGCTATTTTCCCTACTGTCTTTCCCTCTTTGTGCCCCTTTTTCACCACTTTCCTATTAACACTTTTTTCTTTTCCTTTAAAGAAATTAGAGAAGTGGTAAGAGAGAGTAAGCACTTTTAAGCAACAGTAAGTGGGTTTAAGCCTGTTTGTGCAGGGGTAAGCAATGCCTACAGAGGTTAAGCAATTGAAAAGCTAACTGAGTATAAGAAACTGTAACCAGACGTTAGCAGTGCTTACCTCCACACAAACCTGCACAAACCCACTTACAACTGCTCAAAAGTGCCTCAATCACTCTGTATCCAATGGCCCTTGTTCTGCCCAGCAACAAAATAAACAACCACTGCAAGGCTCAAACCCAGGACCCTGCACACCACAGCCAAAGTGATTTACCACTAAGCCATGTCAGATATACATAACCCTGATGTTTTCACAAACATACCATCCAGCTCAGACATTTAATAATACAGGGAATGTATTTCAACATGTAGATGTATGTGTGTGTGTTTATATATTAATATGTAAATAGATATATCTATATATATATATATATATATATATATATATATATATATATATAAATATATACATATATATAAATATAAACATATGCATACATCTATACATATAAATATCTATATATATATATATATATATATATATATATATATATATATATATATATATATATATATATACAGCAATTTTTATATATGTAAGCAGATATATATATACCTATATACCTATATAGGTATATACGGACATATATCTGTAGATAAAAATGGGAACATAACAAAAACATATGTGTCTACATGCACCGTTAATGGGGTTGAGAGGACCCAAACAACATTCGCCCACAGCCAAACACATCTGCCCTGCAATACACTACCAACTGTTGCAGATCCCATAACCAGGACTTCACACGATGTGGGCACAAGATGTTAACAGTACTCCAACCCACTTGTATGATGTCAGGCTGATATCAGTTACATATCATGCGGTACAGTCTGGCTCCCATAGGGAATGTACAATGTGAATGCAATCAACATCCCTAGGATACATATACACAGATACAGATGTATATGTATATATATATATATATATATATCTATATATATATATATATATATATATATATATATATATATATATATATATATATATATATATACATACATATATATATATATATATATATATATATATATATATATATATATATATATATATACACATGTAACTACACATACACACACAGAAGATACATATGTAGAAGGTGCACATGATATGGGATAGCCACTATGCCTACAGTTGCCACCTTACCAACTGGACACTGGATGAGCCACCCATACAAATGTCAATTTTTGCCTGCAACATATACCCACAGAGAGGTCAAATGATATAACACCACACACAGGTTTGCATACATGGGAAAGCTTTATTTGTGTACTGTACAGTTGTATATGCTATGTCATATAGCTGTTTAGACACTGACATCCATATAAACAGAGTAATGCAATTGTGAAACAGTTATACTAATATAGTAGTCTTGAAAGGTCTAAATATGTTGCTGTCCAGGCCGAGGCCTTCAAGTAATACAATAGTAAATACAGACTGGGCCACAGGATACCAAACAATCAACAGTAAATAATGCAGATGTATAGGTCAGCAGCCTCTATCTACATTCTGTACACAATTCCTAGGGGGTAAATATCTCAGTTGACACAATGGGATGTAACTGTTACATAACAAGGCATAACTGACACCATCACAATCACAGTGACAAACTGAACAGTTTGTATGGCAGGAGGCAGTAGGCCTGCATTTACCCAAGGTTGTTTGTATGGTAATGTACATCCAGATACCTTAAGGCAGCTTACCCCTGATACCCTCACATGTTGTAACAGCCTAGGTTAGTTATGGTGCACCACCCCCAGACTCAATAATACAGGGCCATATACCACTGTTACATCGACTGGCCCCTGGAGTGCATAAGGGCACACATGTATTGTGTAGGTGAAGCCCACACATATATGGCCCCAACCCCACAGTATTTGTGGGGGACACAACAGCAGTGAACTGATGGCAGGAATGGCAGCATAACATACTCACAGCCCACTACAGAACAACCCCTAACAGCATGTCATATACACAAAGCCTGGTATGTAGGTGGAGGACAGAGGCTGGAACACAGGCCCATATGTGTAAATCTGTTGTCATACACTAAGCAAGTTGCTGGTGTTACAGGATAGTCTGCAACATACCCTTAGTCAAGAATATAAATTTAGAAGCAGAAATGGATGTAGCCATGTACTGATAGCATTCAACGCACACTGCCAGTGATATATCTGACCAAGACCTGTGTAGTGGACAGACAAAACATAATAGGCACAACTCTGACCATCAAGAGGATAGGCCCACAGATGAAAGCTATGCAGACAGACTGCATTCTAAGTTAAACTAGTATGTACACATAAACCCTGTAACACCAGTGCTATACAATGCATACAACAACTGTATTCACACTCTGTCTGTAGTTCTGGAACTTCATAGAAATATGTAGCTGGCTTGAGTGTGCAGGTTGTCCTGTAAGAGTTATTGTTACCTGCTGTCTGTAACACTGATGCCCACACACAGGAAGGACGTCCATCATGCGGGAAAGGTAAAGGGACCACACCTACATGATGTAGGGATTTATAGCAGATGGTTGCCATGACAGTGGTAACTGGAAGTACTACACAGCATGCTGCATGCAGGTAGCAACTGGAGGAGACTGACTGGTGCATAGGCCATCACCTGGTCATGTGTATCAATGACAAAATCATGCAATCTATTCAAAGCAGTTCAATTCATTTACTGGAGAGAGACCAAGAGAGAGAGAGAGAGAGAGAGAGAGAGAGAGAGAGAGCCAAAGCAAAAAAAAAAAAAAAAAAATAATTACATCTGGCAAACTATCCAGAACAGACATCATTCCTACAACAGGTATGTGAAGTATATATGCATGTAATTGAATGTAGTACTTGGTCCATGATAATGGGATAGATGATGTGGAAGGATTTATATGTGCCATCAGGTGTTGTTGTAATGATGTTCAACTGAACAACTGCTATGGACAATAGTGTCTGTCCATGTGGGTAGTGGGCCATAGCCATCAACTGTGCAGATAAGCACTGACTGACAAGATGTAAGCTATCATAGTGTGTTGTGTAATGGAAAGTATGTATATTACGTGGCCAATAGCTGGTGGAGGAAGTAATGTCATTACGATGGATACGTGGGATCCACAGCCCACCCCTTTCAGGATACTCAGGTTAATCTATAATGTAGCATGCATGAATGCCATAAGTGTGTAATAGGGTTGCCTGCAATCTGGTCCTACATATACCCCCCTAATGTCAGGCTGTGTCCATATGTGGCACCTGTCTGTGTTATAGCAAGGCAGAACAGTGTAGCTGTGCAGGAAGGTGTTGTGAGATTGTGGACCTTATGTCTTAATGTACCCCACATATAGGTATGCATATGTGTACATATGTACACATATATAATATATAAAACAATATATATATATATATATATATATATATATATATATATATATATATATATATATGTGTGTGTGTGTGTGTGTATGTCAACAGATATACAGATACCATGTGTAGCCATATATATGAGCACATATATACATCACATATATCTACACATATGTGGTCTGTGATGTGGATGCCCCATGGGCCTCAATATGGACAGAATGGGAATAAGCCTCCCACCCACTGCTACTCACAACAGCAGTCCATGTCCTGAAGGTGCCTGGTCTGAAGGCTGAGCAGGAGGAGCACGTCAGCCCTGGGAATGTGTACTGGGTGCCTCAGAGTGATGTAGCACATCCCACATGTGTCTGTGGAGCCCGTTATTGAACAGACCGTGGACCTGACCTCAGGGGACAGGAACATGTCTGTGTGTACCCCTGGGCAGGGCAACATCCGCTGGGTTGGTTCCACCTGACGGTATTGCTGGATCAGTACCTGAGGAGGCCCCAGGGTGGGCCACACATGTGATGTGGCTGGGTAACATGGGCAGATGGGTTTGGAGAGGTGGTTCTGCTGGGCAATAATACACGCTATTGTGTCACTGTTATAGAACATATGTTGGTAGTAATAGTCTACACAATCCCGGAACATGTCCAGCAGCATGCATGGATGTCCCCAATAGCACAGAATGTCAGATGTGCAGCAATCACAAAGCATCCATACCACAGGTATATATGTAACCACAGTGGCCCTAACAATGGCATGCTGGTGAATAGTCTGTAACAGGCCAGCAATAGTAGTGTCCACACAGAGAGCATGGCTACAAACACATAGCACAAAGTGTGGTACAATACAATATCTGTACCACTGGTAGGTAAGCTGTAGCCATACCTAATGAGTTTTGTGTACAGTTTGTTGTCACTGATATGGTGGGGAGGGTGACAGAGGTGTGTATTAAGAACTGTGGTAATCTTGTTGTATGAGTTGCTCAGACCTGTTTCCATCTTTATGTCTTTCAGCCAAGATGTCACATGCATGGCTACCATCTTATTCAGCTGTTGAAAATAAAGTACTGCTCACCTATTAATCCAGCACTACCCTGTCCTGTTTGGCTGGACTGCCCTTGAGCAACAGGAGCAGACCGCTCTGTGGAACAATCTAGTCCACAGGGTCAATGATGTCGGACTGCACAACTGCATTTATAAGCAGGTCCAGCATCATTGTTCTGACTTGCTTTCCAATGCCCATTGGCATGCTGCTGCTGTCTGGTGGGATCACCTCGCCACATGGGGGGGCCATGCCATCCATCCCCCCCTGACACGTGTGGAGGAGCTCCTGGCCAGCCTCATGGCACCTGCCCGTCCAGCCAGCCATCAACCACTGGATACCTTTGTGGAGGTGTGTGCCACCCACACACTGGCCGAGGAGTGTGCAGGTAAGGCCACAGGGCACACCAGTAGACCACTGTTGCATATACATCTGCATCAGTACAGGTAGATCATGCATATCTGACATATCATATATATTGTGTTGCTGCATGATAGTGATAAACAGAGGTCCATAGGTAGTAGCATTGTGGAAATGTACCACTGATGTATTGTAATACTGCACCCACCCTGTAGCACTGCCACAGGTGTGGCCACTGACATTGCATCTCTCAGCCTCTTATGTAGGTCCCTTAGAGATACCACCAAGGCAGCAGCTTGTAGTTGGTGAGTATGGTTTATGTAGATGCTTGCCAATACACCGGGCATGTAATGGAGAGGGTATATTTCATGCACACATCTAACACACTCACCCAGAATGCATGCTGTACATGTGAACGTATTGTTGCTGTGACCATGATGGGGTATTGGAAGGGTATGTCAGACACCTGCATGATAACTAACATCCTGTCATTGCATAATGTGTCCACAGGGAGTAACATAATGGTGGGATACATGGCCTACAGTAGGGACATGTTTGGAACAACACCCATATACAATGCAACACCAGTATATATATACCTGTAGGGCAATGGCAACTGCTGCAGAGATACACTATGGCATAAGGCATTACAGAAGTCCACATTATCAGCTGGGACTAGGCTGTAACATGTGGTGTTCAGTATATGGGACACTGCAAAGTAACACACGTGTAGGGCTTACTTGTCATTTATCTGCAAAAAGGCTGAAGGTGGTGTCAACATGACACACCAGTGCACTGCAGCAGGGATCCTAAGGATGTAAGAATGGCTATATCTGCACATAGTCAGGTTCAGGCCCTGTGGCAGACATAACCCTACCCCCACAGCAATAGTGATGGCAGTGTCTGAACACCAATGGATGTGCACATGAGTAGACCTTGCAATCATGCAGATTAGGGGGACATGTGTAGGGCAGACTGAACATACACTGGCAATTGCAACAGGCCCAATGCTGGTATACCCCTGCCAAGATTAGTGACTGCTGTAGTGCACACAACAAGAGGTGCGACAAACCATCATAGCACACATATGCCCACAAGAAATGTATGCATTGCGGTCAGCATCTGCACACCTAACACACTACGTAGACACTGCATGTGAAAGTACAGGACATATGTCACATATCAGCCTCATGTACTGTTAAGATATTCAGTGATGTGGCCCCAATGCAGATCACAGATGGGTGTGTCATATCAAGAAGGGTGTGTACACCCCCCATAGCCATGGTAGGGTCTTATGATTGTTAGTGTAAGAGTCTTGGATTCATCATACATGGTCCACTGCTGTTGTGAGCTGTAAATCGCACATCAGGCATTCACAAATGACATCTGTCGACATATCATCCCAGGTATGTGTTGCTGAAAAACATAGGGGCTGTGAGCATTAAAGCTGACATAACTGACACAGTACTACACATTCCACAATGGGTTGTACACCTGTGAGGTGTGGTGCACAGTACATGGCAGGGTGCAGAACAGGTGAAATCCAGGGGAAGGGACATCACCTAGTGACACAGCACATGCATCACACACATGTATACTGTTATTAGCATGGTTTGGATACAGCTGTACTGCATGCTGTTGTATACCATATGTTCTACATGTTAACAGATGGGTAATAGGAGGACTGTGTGTACTATCATTGTGCAACCTCACCTGTGTGTGTGTGTGTGTGTGTGTGTGTGTGTGTGTGTGTGTGTGTGTGTGTGTGTGTGTGTGTGTGTGTGCATCCTGGTGGTTAGTTAGTTTGTCTGTAGGGTCACTCTGGTGAAGTGGAGGGAGGTTGATGCATGTAGGATGCATGTACGCATGTGTGTGTGTTTGTTTGGGTGGCCATGTATGCACATGTATGATTGTGGGGTGTTCATACAGCAGCACCTCCCTTTGGGACCATGCAGTACATGTACATGGACTGCCACATTACACACCAGGAATACTTGTCATGTATGTAATCACAGGACAGCTGATTATATAATAAGGTCTGTAGCATGGAACAGGCATTGATAGGGAAGGTAGACACCAGGTATACCCTTAATATCGCATTCAGCAGAGAGGTGACCTACAACCTACATATGCAGCACTACAGATGCATTGGGGAAGTATTAGTCAACACCAGGGAGTGTATCCATAAATTACAGTTGTCACATGATAGGCTGATTGAGCAGCATATCTGGCATGTACTGAGCAATGCATACAAATGACACACCAGTGCATGATATTATGGAGTAGTCCACACATATAGGGGCCATGCTCATGATGTCTGGACATACGGCAGGGTGAACACTAAATGACAGCAGTGAGGCCATCTAACACCACTACACACTGATCAGGTAGGTAATGTAGCAACAGGTCTTGTGTTGTGCTCACTTGTCTAGGCATTTAGAGGACTGATATGTTAATGAGTGGCTTCAATGTGTGTATGTTAGCAAGTGTGATGTAGGATGGGGAACACATGGAAATATATGTGGGACTGTTTGTAAAGTCACAGACTGGTAGGTATTTCGGTGGTGTGTGTGTGTGTGTGTGTGTGTGTGTGTGTGTGTGTGTGTGTGTGTGTGTGTGTGTACTGTTAGGCAATACTGTACAGGTTTTAAAGTATGTTTATTGTTTTCCCCCCACAGGTGGCGAGGTGGGTCAGGGTCCCTCCTGCATGCAATCTGATGTTGGTGTCCATACTGACACCGAAGATGATGATAGTACTGTTGCGGCATAGGTGGGGTTGTCAGGAGCTGAAACAGTGCCATCATTTGACATCCCTCTTTTAACTACCTTACCCCCGTACACAGTTTCAGTGCCTATACATACCCCATCACCAGTGGCCATAGCGAACGGACAGCTGGTGTTTGGTGGCTGTGCACAGGAAAGTGTGGTAACCATGCCTACTGTGTCTGGTCACAGCAGGCATAGCCAGATGTCCAGCAGGGCACCACATAGGCAGATGTTCCAGGGTGCTCATGGTAGGGTCGCTGGACATCATGCCTCTGGCAGAGGCAACATAGCTGGTGCCAGCAGGTGCATGTTTCAGGCTGTCATGGAGGCACAGGCATGTATAGAACATTACACCAGACAGGGTCTGAGGCTGCAGAGGGCTGCTCTCACATCTGCAAGTGACAATGCTCGTGAACTGGCAGGTGCCATTCATGCATTAACTGAGTTCATGGATAGATGGTCAGGTGAGATGATGGCCCTCATCGACCATGGTCTGTCCATGCTTGAACGTGTGGTGGGAGTGCAGTGACGCCTGCATGGGCATAGGCCAGCAACACCAACAGCTGGCAGTCAACGTGGGTGTGCTAGGACACCAATGGGCTCCCGTAGTGGCAGTACCAACCACGGCAGTGCGGGGAGGTGCTGTCCACACCATACCACAGCAGGCCACGTGCATGTGGTCTTGGCCAGTCCTAGGAGGGGCCTGGTATGAGCAGATATTTGTCATCAAGAGGTGAGAGTAGCACATTGAGGCCTGTACCTGGACATGCCCATGGAACCCTGGCAGGCACAGTCCACGTGTCCATGGCCGAAGGCAGTGAACTGCACACCCTGCCAGATATGGTCTGCAGCTGTCCATAAACATCTGTGTAGGGCAGCCATATGACAGAACTGTGTGCATGCAAGCCTGCACACTATGCAAACACACATATGGCAACCCCATACCTACACACACCACAGCATCATGCCCAGGTCACCACAGTATTTCCCTTACCCACACACATGGTGTCAAATGTACAGCCCACCCTTGGACACTGGCAAACCAACATCACACCCTGTGCATATGATGATACCTGTGCCACATCCCTGTCATCCATACCATCAATGCAGATACAGGCTAATATGGTTCTGATGCACATGGCGACTGTACTACAGTGTACCACAGTATTGCAGTGTAATATATTGTAAGGAGTAAAGTGTAATGCATATATGGCAGGTAGTATAGCCATCCAGCAATGATGCATTATAGCTGTTAGTAACACTGGTTGGTTGTGGTCTCCATAATGTATCCATTTGTGTTGTAGGTGAACATGTGTCAGCACGAGGATGGTCTGCAGTCATATTCCAAAATGGGGTATAGCACTGTGCTGACACCATGGCTTTGACATATCTGAGGTACAGTTGAGCATGTCACAGGTTATGAAAATGGTTAATGCCTGTGCCACATGGACAGGTGACCCTCCCTGCAACCTGATGTAGACTCATCCACATACATGCACAATGTTACTTGGCTCACTGGGACTAGACCAATACCTATCTATGTAGTGATACTGAAGTGTGTGGCTTACATTGCACACACTATACAGCATTTAGGGTGAAGTGTGCCCCAGGTTACATGTTACATGCAGAATATCCCCAGAAATGTATAGTATGCTAATGGGGGATGTAATGGGTGTATATGGACAATACATTATTTCTTTGTAAATAAGACCTAACCAGAGAATAAAGCCTAGCATGGTTTTCCAGGGTGGTCATGATATAAACCCTACCCCAAAAATAAGCCCCAGTTAAGCTTGTCAACAACACATGATGGACATGTTGAATTATAAAATAATATTATTGACACCCATTGACTGAGGTCATCATACTCTGCTCACCATTTTCGGACCATTCGGACACCCAAGTTCTTCTCTTTGCAAAAAGTCATAAGATGTTTTGCCTGGGAGTCCTCCACAATTTTCACTGTAACTCTAACCATCACTCACACTTGATGGTTGAGATTCTTGGCACATAAACACTGGCAGGTGTATTTTGATCGGTTAACGTACAGACAACGCGTGTAAAACACGTGCACGTGACAGTGCATGGTTGTGGTTGTGCCTTCTCTTTGTAAACAGCTTCATTTTGTGTTGCCACTCCGGTCTCGTAAGTCTTCAAATTAACCCCCCCAGACAAGATGAGTGCAAAAAGAAATAGCTATTCCATCGCGTACAAGAAAGGAATCGTGGTGGACTCCCAGGGAAAAAATCTGACAGCTTTCTGAAAAGAGAAGAAGTTAGATCTCCGAATGGAGTGCAGCATACGATAACTTCAGTCAACAGGCCGATGAGGGAAATGCTAAGAATTGCAAGTGTGGAACAGGTCAGCAACCATTATTTCCTGAGCTGGAAGACATCATCTGTGAGTGAATTGCTAACAGGAGAACAAAGGCTTTGGTTGTGCGCAGGGCTGATATCCAAGCTTTTGCCCTTGCAATGGCACCACAGTTAGAAATATCCCCATAAGAATTCAAAGCATCACAACATTGGCTGGATGGCTTCCATCAGTGATATGAACTGTCTCTAAGAAAATCAACAACACTGTTCAAGCTGGAAGATACTGAAGTTATTAAACGTGCACTTGCGTTCAAGTCCTTTGTTGTTGGCATTGACTTTTTTAAATACCAACTCTCCAACATGATTGCTAGGGATGAAACTGCAGTGTTTATGGGCCAAGGATCTCAAATGACAATTGATCAGAGGGGTGTCTCATCAATCTACATTTCCTCCACTGGTTACGAGAGTGCACGTGTTACCTGTATTTTGGCAATTCATCTAGATGGAAAGAAAATCCTACCTCTAATCATTAGTAAGGGCAAGAAAAATAAGACTGAATGTGTTTTAGGCATTTATATTCTTGAAACCAAAAAAGCCTGGTGCAAACAAGCAGCTATAAGGAAGTGGGTTGATGTAATGATGCCACTTGTTTTGCAAGTTGGCAAAAGAGGTCTGGTAGTCTGGGATTCAGCCAGCACTCACCGCGCTAAAGAAATGAAGAAATTCCTTGCACAGAGAAGAATAGATCAAGCAATGATTCCTGCAGGAATGACTGCCTATCTCCAGACTCTTGATATTGCAATACATAAGCCATTCAAGGACCATTTGCGCATGGAACTCAATGACTACATTGAAAATAGAATGGAAAGAAATCAGCATGGAAACTTTGTGAAGCCTAGCCTGCAAGATGTCATGATTTGGGTGAAAAAGTCATGGGATAAAAACACTGACAGATGTGTTGCCAATGAACTACAAGCAGGCTACTTGGACAAGCAGTGCTTATTTAAGGAGAGCTTTATTGCTAGGCATGACAGATTGGGGCCAATGGTTCTACAGGAAATGGAGTCACAAGAAATTCAGGTCAAAATTTGGGGTTTGGACACTTATGACAATGTTCCAGAAAAAGATGACATGACTGTATTTGAATAACTGTGAAAGCCAAGGTGCAGATATTCTGAAGTTGAAATGTTTGGTGCACTGTTTATGTAGAATTCTCACACAACTGTTTTAACACATTAGAATTGCTGTCCAATAACAGAAAAGTATGAAATAAATGTCAATTTGTGTACATGAATAAATGTCAATTTTTGTACATGAATAAATGTCGATTTGTGTTCATTAATAAATGTTGATTTTTGTATATGAATAAAGATAGATTGTTGGATGGTGTGGGTAAATAAGGCATCCCTGATAATAAGCCCTAATGAGTATTTTGGCAGGGGAAACAGTATAAGACCCGGTCTTATTTTCGGGGAAATATGGTATGTAGTGTGACATACCATCATATACACATTAACAGACACATAACAGGCAGACACACATCCAAGATGCCAGGGCCTATCACTGCTAACTAACTTGATCGTGTGTCCAATGTGTTACAGGTGGGCTGCACACAGCACATGCATAACTGGCCTGGATTGTGGTATCAGTTTCCTGTATGGTTGATGGTGACAGTGGAGACCATAACGTGGTACATGGGACATATACTGGGTGCACCTTGGTGTAATGACAGTGTACACAGCACCCACATCCCCCAGTGGATAATATACTCCCTGAAACCAATGATGACACTCTGCCATACCCACCATCACACATTGGCTATGACTGCAATAAAATCCATAGTATACCCAAACAGTGGTACTACAGGGATATGCATCTAATGCACATGCTACATGCATAGTAGAGTGTTACATTGTCATGCCTCACCTATGGGCAGCAACAACACTATCTGGACTACTGTGTGGCAATGGGTATTGTAATAGGAGTATGTGGCCTAGGAATGCTGTACCCTACAGATATACGTACATGCACAACTACACACACAATCCAGAACACAATGAGTATCCAATGCCTATCAATCCATTTGTAAAACACTGTTGGCTTGTACTGCAAGGCTTGTGTAGCCAGCATGGGGAGGAGATTAACAGGGTACATGTAATGTCCCATACAGCAGCAGCCACAACTGACTATGGCAATGCGTGTTGTGTTGGTTGTGAATACCCTCATGGAATTCCCAAGTACAGGTGTGCTAACACACAGACACTGTTATACTCAGTCATGCACACACACACACACACACACATGTGTCAGTACAGGGGTGCATCACTGCAGGTGGCCATAGCTGTTTACCTAGCTATTGTCCAAGGAGAGATGGGTTGTGTAGGGGTTGTGTGCACAGTGATATCCTGCCACCTGCCATGTGGCAGAAGGCAGTCTATCGACAGACAATACTGTGGTGGCCCTCAGAGTGAGAATAACATGCATCAGCCAATCCTCCAGGTGCCTCCTGCACATGGCCACTCAGGTGATCAAGTTGACATGTATGCAACATGCATTATAACACATGGTTAGTGTATGTGACAGAGACCTGTACTCAAGCATGTTCTGTTGACTGTAGTAGTGTAGTGTAGTGGAGGTTCCCATAGCATAAGGTGCGTAAAGGGTGACATCTCCTATATGTACCAGTTCATACACAGCTGAGCAGACATGTCAGCGTCAATCAAGCTTAGGTTGCCTGTACATATCCCAGCTGGATACCTGCCATCTGTACATCTGTACAGGGACTGACTGTCATCAGCTTGGCAAGTAACTATGTAGTAGGATGAGTGTGTTGACAGATAGACATTTGACAAAAATATACATGCCATAACTACATGTTAGAAGCCATCACTAATGTGCTGTACAGACGGTAGTCTACAGTTACATTCCACATGTCAGATTATTACCCAGTAAGGGGTATATACTGTGACACAGCTCACACACCAGGGATACAACAGGGAGGCCCCAGTATCCAGCTATGCCTGAAGGTGTGCCTGTTGTCAGACCTTCATTTAGCACTCTGCTTTTGCCTGGGTAAGAACTGTCAATAGTAATACTGCCATGATACACTACACGCCGGTGTGACAGCACATACCCTGGCCTAATACCCCTGTATGTAACACATTCACATGGATAACAGTGCTGTACAGGCCTCAAATACATGTGTGTCCCACACATGACACTCACTCCTTCCTAATGTAATGACAGCACATAGGTGCATGTGTTGTACATGGCATTACATACACATATTACAGATGTCAGTACCCTGCTATATCATACTGGATGGTGTGACCTGGTTACCAGAGCTAAGCCATGCTTAGCAAGTATCAACATTGCTGCAATATAACAGCTGAGCTGATTTACACACTGGTAAGCAAAGCCTACACTGTGTTAGCACCCGTACGTTTACCCATAGCTTAGCACCACTTAGAGTCACGCAAACCCATGAAAACCCACTTGAAGCTGCTGAAAACTGCCTTAACCACTCTGTATTCAACAACACTTGTTCTGCCCAGCAATACAATTAACTGCCCTTGCAGGTCTTGAACCCAGGACCCTGTACACTAAAGTCATAGCACTTAACCACTACATCATGACCACTGTGAAGACAGCTGTTGTTTTACCAATACATCCGTCACTACACATATTAAGTAGTATTGAACAATTGCCTTTACTTCCTAAATTGTGTAGTCCTTGTTATTAATATGACTGTTGCATCACATATGTTGTTTTATCATAATGTACACAAAGCAGATACATATGGTGAGATACATCTGGGAGCGTATACACAACCCTGCGGTTTACACGACAGGAGTATGGTTATATACATATAATAGGTCTATTTATGTCTACATGTACATACACATGTATACCCATACATATGTCTGTATACATATATAAGGCCATGTGTACATCTTTTTGTATATATATATATATATATATATATATATATATATATATATATATATATATATATATATATATATATATATATATATATATATATATATATATACACATACATACATATATGTATATATAGATATATGTATATATAGATATATATGTATGCACATCCTATGTGTACAGATATGCCTAGTTATGTTGGTATATATGTAGATATCTATAACTATATGTGCATATATATCTATTCTGATATACCTACTACTGTCAGTATATATGTAGATATCCATACGTATATGTGATATGTATCTCTAGCTGTATATGTGTAGACATATATTGCTCTGTATATGTATATATCTTAGCGTTTATATGTATATAAACATACCCAGCTATGTATGTTGATAAGTATATGTGTATATATCTATATAGATATTTGTATAATTATATATACGTATATGTTCACCATATGTCCTGAACATGGAGTGGAGCCCTACCTCAGCCCCTATAGTCTCGACTTCGTAGTGCAAGGAGATGTCAGGTATGTATTGCAGGTATATTTGTAGAACATTGCTACTGTAATAGGGATCGTATTCACAGACATGGTGTGTGTGGGAGGTCACATCTGCTTTTAACATGTGCGCCATTGGCTATTGACAGACATCCTAAAGACATCATAGTACAGTACCACTGCTAGCACAGTAATACTCCTGTGTACTACAGTAGAGATATGGCCAATATATGTGGACAGTCTGACACACTCTGGGCAGTCCAGAGGTATACACAAAACCCCTTAGTGCAAGACATGTTGACCAAGCCTGACAATGTGGATGTTAACAGCCATGTAGATGAGTATAACACGTTACTATTGGTATACATTTGCCCCCATAGGTTATGCATTCACACACCCCTGCCTGTCCTGACACATAACCAGTGGCACTGAGGTGCCATAGCCACATACTACCCACTAGTTATTGACATACATCTGTACAACATCCCACTGCTTTGTCTGACATACATGACTGTTATGGTGGCTCAGCAGCAGTACATCTGGCAAGTATCTGGACATGACATCTCACTGGGTAAGTGCACTAAGCTGCTAGGCATGTAACAAAGCACTGTGCAGGCTACAGGCAGACTGGCTCAACACTGGCCTACATTTCCTATGGGGGAATACACATGTACCTGCATATATAGCAGGCTCTACAGGCATGTCACAGCACAGAGTAACAGACACCTGTGTGAAAGTGCATAACCACAACCAATGTGAACACAGCCACAGCCACATATGGTAAGCTAGCGTAATATTACAGTATATGGACTATCTATTCAACACGATCCTCATATGTGCCACTCACACTCTAACCCTACATATACTGAGTCGCTACACAGTGTGGTCTGATGCCTGTCTGTGGTATGGGACATGTGTGTGTTTGGCCCTACAAACATGTAAGCCAATAGGGTAACATACAGTGGAGCAGCATGTAACATCACATAGAACAGGGCCAAGAACAATGACATCTACCACAGTCTGCACACAGGCCAAGGTACATATTAACAATATACACACTCTCGACAATCACCATAAGTACACAGATCTCAGTACTGTACACACAACCACATAATGTCCAGGCTATGTCATCACATATAACCCCTACTGTACATAACATGTGTAGCATTCTGATATCTCACTGGCTTGTTATCAGACATGGTGTCACTAAATATGGTGTACAGCACATATGCACCTCTTACTGCATGACATATATACAAAGGTTGACAGAATTGTGGCTGGAGGCACAAACACAGGACCAATATTGACATGTTGCTCATACATTTACTGTTGTAACAGGGTTTGTTGCAACATATGTCCCATGAAGGATATGAAGTCAGTAACTCTTATGGCTGTCACCATCTACAGACTGAAATTCTCTCACTACCTTCTGCAGTTCACAGATAGGTGCTCTGTGAGTAACCCATGAAACAAAGGGCACCACACACTGCCCAGTCTACATTTGACCCAACAGATGGGGGTTTCCTCATAAACATAGCACTAACAAGACAGGTATTAAAACATGTAGGACAGCCATATCCACACACACCCTGTTAAACCAACATTACTCCAAATGCAGTATAGCAGCGCTTACGGTCTGTAGTCAGGTCAGGCACATCCCCGTCATGTGTGTTGGCCTGTTTCCAGAGTGTATGTTGTTAGAGGTAAATCCTCAATCCATCTGTGATGCTGTTTGCCAAACAACAGATCGAGTTCCTGCTCACAGTGAACGAAAAGGCCCAGCACCAACAAGATGTTCCTAGATATTGGAGTGTGTTTCCATGCAACTGGCTATGAGAATGTTACCACAGCTGTTCTACATGCAATCAGCTAGGGGAGGTCTGCAATTTGTGCAGAGGCCATCAGCTGATCATGAGCATAATTTAAAATACACATGCTGCTGCCTAAGCAAAGCAGGTGTAAGTCTCCACATCCACCAGAGAGGGAATGAGAGAGGCAGACAGAGGCAAAGATAAGTCAGGGAGGGGTGTGAGAGTAAAACTTAAGCATGTTTGTGTCACACACCTACCAGTACAGGGTATCAAACCCCTGATAACTATGTAGTGTTATCACATGTCTATGCAGTTATTAGATGTGCCACATAGGTTACATGTTGAGGAGCCTTCCAAACGTATATGTGATAGTGAGTGACATCTGCAACAGTGATATGGTAGCTATACAGTAGGTGTAGTACACATGCCTGTCTGCATGAATAGATGTCAGTGTCAACATGGCCACACTCTCACAGGGATGCACACACATTGACAAACTTGACAGGGCCAGCAATACAACTCATCCCTAGTGAGATTGCCACAACACAGTACTGTGCAGGTATCACATGCACCACAAGGGTCATACAGAGGTTATATGGGCAAAGGGTATGTGGAGGTGTCTGACATCAGATAGTATGCTTCAGTATGCCAATGGGGGTTGTAGTGAGTGGGAATGTGGTCATAGGCATCATACAGCACACACACAGACACAGGGTGCCAGTACAGACGTGCATGGGTGCATTGCTTCACGGGTGTGTAGTGGTCAACTGTGCCAGATGGCTGTAGAAGGCTAGGTGATGGGTATGCCTTGACATCAGGCCACATGACAATGGTCTGAAGTGTGGCTCAGTGGTGTAGTGTCTGGATTTTCCCACATAGGTGGGTATTGTATTCACCATCCTGTCACCTGGGTAACTATTGCGTGTGACCAATGCTGTGCATTGCTTGCCATGTATGTGTTCCTTAGTCCATGACATGGACGGTGTCTGGGATGTGCACACCTCCCACATGCATGTACAGTGACATGTGGAACTGTACCTGGGGTGTCTGGCCCATGTTGTGTACACAGATTGTTATCATCAGATGTGCCAGTCCTGGCCTCATGTGGTGGGAACTGGTAATGGACAGCGGGTTGACCCTGCACCTACACTGATAGCTTGATACATGTATTGCCTGGTGTCAGTGGCATCTGTCCATACAGGGCATGTGTTTAAGGCATGGTTTGTCCTTTGTGGGTCACATTTGATAGCACCACAGGTGTTGCAGGTGTCCAGTGGGGAACATAGGGAAGGTGCACTGTCGGCATGTTCATGCCTATCGGACTGAAGGACAGTGTGCCATGCCCTCTGTAGCCCACTGCAATCACACCATGGTTACTATTAGTGGGCAATATGCAGGATACTACCAACATAGCGGCTGTTGCCTAGGCAAGTGTGTGTGTGTATGTATGAGGAATGGGTTGAGAGTGTTTCCTGGGTAATAAAAGGGTTTCTAACTTTGTTCGCCTGGCCTTGATGTCACATGTAGGGGTATGGATTTGTACACCAGCCTCTCGGCTATTTCACATCTGTTATCCCTGTATGGTGGACATTGTGATATACACTAAGGCCACCATATAAGGAATTTGCAAAACCCGCTCCACATTTAGTCCAGTTGTTACACACTTACAAACACCTTCACACAGGATACGAATGACAAACACAGACACACACATGCACAGACAAACACTGTTCACATCTGGGATTAAAACTCCTACTTAACTAGTTTATTACACTAAAGCACTACACAGTTATAGGGCGCACCATGGAGATTACTGGAACATTCCTTTCACAGTAAATGACAGCAGGATTGCCAAAGTAGGGCATTTGAATTGTAGTGAGTATGACTATCCTAGAATGCATTGCTCCCTACACAGACATAGAAATGTACACAAAAACATCCAAAACTGCCATGTGTGGGAATAGAACTCCTACCAATGTTATATATCACACTACAGCATTAAGCTGTTATAGGACACACCATGGGGATTACTGGAGTTCTCTTTCCTCAAAGGTGTAATTCACAGTGAATGACATCAGCAGGCTTTCTAAAGTAAGGCATTTGAATTGTAGTGAGTGTGACTAGTCTAAAATGCATTTCCCACTACACAGAGAGAGACAAAGACACACACACACACACACACACACACACACACACACACACACACACACACACACACACACACACACACACACACACACACAGTTGCTATGTCTGGGATTAAAACTCCTACCTAATTAGTTTATCAAACTACAGCAGTACACAGTTATTAGACGCACCACAGAGATTACTGGGCTACAGCTTTCCAAAAGGTGTATTTCACAGTGAATAACATCAGCAGCCTTGCCAAAGTAGGGCATTTGAATTGTAGTGAGTGTGACTAGCCTAAAAAGCATTTCTCTATACACAGACAGCGACACACACACACACACACACACACACACACACACACACACACACACACACACACACACACACACACACACACACACACACACACACAGTTGCCATGTCTGGGATTAGGACTCCTACCTAACTAGTTTAGCATACTACAGCAGTACTCAGTTATGGGACACGCCACAGAGATTACTGGGCTCACCTTTCCCAAAGGTGTATTTCACAGTGAATGACATCAGCAACCTTGCCAAAGTAGGGCATTTGAATTGTAGTGCATGTGACTAAAAGCATTGCTTACACAGACTGAGACACAAACAACACACACACACACACACACACACGCACACACACACAGTTGCCATGTCTGGGATTAGAACACACACCTAACACACACACACAGTTGCCATATTAGGACGTGCCATGGAGATTACTGGGCTACACCTTTCCCAAAGGTGTATTTCAAAATGGATGACCTCAGCAGGCTTGTCATAGTAGGACTATGGGGAGGGCAGTGTGTGTGCATGGGTCATAACCCATTCATCTAGAGGTTGACACACCAAATGTGGGCACATGCAGGGTTATACTCCACAGGTACGTGTATACAGATGCTAGATGACTACTTCCTTGTACAGTCATGTTGCACAGCTAGCACTTGCACCACATAGTCTGTAATGTTGATGGATACCAGTGTCTAATGTATACAGTGAGTGACATTTGCACCTCATGTGCTTGTAGCCATTTGGCTGTGTGCTGGGTGGGGCAGGCCTCATAATGGATGGCTCCTTGTCACAGTCACTCTCTTGCACACTTCTATGTACGTCTACTTTTGGCTTATTATAGTGTGTTGTCCTTGGATATGTGTCTGTATTTCTATCCACTGTGTGTGCAAGGCATGACTGGTGCATACTGAGGAGTGTATGCACGAACATCTGCAAATGCCAGATATGTATGGTCCACTGTTGTTTGCAGACATGGGCTTCATTTGTTTGTGTGTGAGCATGCCCAGTATGCCCTTCTGTATTGAATGTGTGTGTCAATTCTAGGTAGTTTGTACTCCAGTGCAGACCTTTGTGTTGTACACCTACAGGCAGCAAACTGTTTCTGCAGGGTATCCATCGATCATTTGGCAATATGGGGACAAACTGTGCAGGCGATAGTGTGTACTGTAGGTGATTGTGTCTGTGCTGCTTCAGCTGCATGGTACTGCTGTTAGCAGGGATATTCAGACATGTGTACTGTTATACACTGTGATGTTTTCTGTCCTCATGTACTGTCAGGTGGACATTCTTGCTCACAGTGATGTCTTGGGGGACAAGGGTGACTGCAGCTGTGTCTGGTATTGTGGGCAGACACCTACGTATTCATGGTAAGTTATGCCATTCTGGAGGGGGATCTGCAGACACTGACTGCTGGGTCTGTGTATCCGGTTCAGCACCTTGGTACAGTGATAGCAGAGGATCCCATATGTGTACATCCATCAACATGACAGTATGGCCTTATCTTGCTGTGGCAATGCCTCACAGCTATACAGATTCACACCGGTTACCCAGAGGTAGGGGCCATGGGTCAGGACATTGCCCCTATTGCAGTGTATGGGCAAGTGTGTAGCCACCCATTTATGTGTTTGCAACCAGGGATAGTGTGTGCACACAGCTTGGTGTTGGACCCTGCACATTCCATGCAGCCCATGCTCCCACCCCCTCTGTTATTCTAACCTCTTCCATCCATTATGCATACATTCTCTGCTACTTTCCCTAACAGTATCACCCCATTACAGGTGTGTGTTAGTGTTGGTCCACAGTTCATGCATTGGGACATGGTGGACATGTTACTGTGGCTTGTCCACATGGCCTTGCATATGGCTTATGTGAAGTGTGTTATGTTGTTATTTGGGTGTCCATTACATGACATGCATTGGCAGTACATGTGAGACACAGGCCTTTGGCAGGGGCCCGTGGGCCATTAGTTGTTGCTGTGGGCCAGATGTGGCAGGCCGTTGCATTCTGTCAGTCCTACAGTCTCAGACCACCATACAGTATATTCCCCAGGGGTGACATGGTAGGTTTGATAGGTGTTCATGCCAATACCTTCTATCAGTCTTGATCAGGTGGTGAGGATGTTGGCAGGGTGCTACCTACAGCTAGGGACACACCTGCATGGGATGCTGCCATATACAGGTGGGGTCATATTGTACCCATTCACCACAGCAGGGATATGACCAGAGAGGTACATATGGGTGGTGTTTGCGTGAACTGGGTGCATGTATGCTATGGACACTACTTGCATCTGACACAGATATGCATGGGGCATTCCAGTTATGTTGGCATGTGCAGGTACATCAGCTGTTTCCCAATACATCAGTCCTACCTCCTTTATGATCTGCAAGTGTTCAGGCAGACATCACCGGTATCCCCTACTACAGGACCAGTTAATGTGATGCATACCTGTATGTACAATTCCAAGGGTGTCTCCATTTTACAGTGACACAATATAAACTGCATGTCTGGGGCACTTTCCCCTGTGTACTGCTTGTATATCTTACCCAACAGCCATGCCATGTCAGTCTTTCAGATGGTGACACATATTACCACCATACATTTACAATGGCTTACTGCTAGCATGTGTTATACTGGTGAGAATTATATTTGGCACTGCAGTTGTGAGGGTTTGTCCCTGTCATCAGAAGTAGTGGGCAATGGCCACCAGGTCATACCTCAACATGCATACATACTGACCACTCTCACACCATATGAAACACACACCAACCTAACACACACAGACCTGCATATTGTGCAAATGCTACAACCTATCCTTCTACCCTGGCCACCTCTGGGCATTTGTGCTTCACTAGTATTATACCTACACATACATGTTAACAACATTTCTACATAGGATTGTGGGGGGGCTCACATGACTGTTATGATGTGTGTACATCGAATTGGGGGGGCACACCAGACCGTCACTATATTTCTAAATAGGTTTGGGGGAACACCTGACTGTTACTACATGTCTAGGTTGGATTGGGGGGAGCACACCTGACTGTGTGTACATTCCTACACAGGATTGGGGAGGGGGACACACCTGACTGTTAATACATGTCTATGCAGGATTGTACATGTCTACGCAGGATTGGGGGAGAGGGCACACCTGTCTCTTTCTACATTTCTACACAGTGGTTGGGAGAGGGCACACCTGACTGTTACTACATTTGTATGCTGTATTGGGGGAAGGGGCACACCTGACTGTTTCTTCATGTCTACATAGGAGTGGGGGGCACACCTGACTGTTACATTACTACATAGGATTGTGGGGGATACACCTGACTGTTTCTACATTTCTACTCAGGACTGGTGGGGCACACCTGACTGTTACTACATTTGTATGCTGGATTAGGGGAAGGGGCAGCCCTGACTGTTTCTACATATCTATATAGGAGTGGGGGGCACACCTGACTGTTACTACATTGCTACACTGGATTGGGGGAAGAGACACACCTAACTGCTTCTACATGTCTACATAGGAGTGGGTGGGGGGCACACCTGTTACTACATTTCTACACAGGATTGGGGGGGCACCTGACTGTTTCTACATTTCTACACAGGATGGGGGGCACACCTGACACTTGTACACATTTGCTATGACTGTAATGGTATGTCAGGTACTCCATTTCATCCTGTATTCTAACCTGTCATGCTGACTAGAGGCATATCAGTGTACTACAGGTCTTAGCTTTGGTTGAGCTACATATTAGTAGTGAAATACACTGGAACGCAACACAAGCACACTGAAGATGGTGTAATAGTCTTCTTTTATTGCATTCTGGTACCTCGGCCTTCGCCTTCTCAAGGAATACATTCATCCTACATACCATCACACCTTTTATATCCATTACAAAGTCAAATTAACATAATAAATTGCAATCAAACAATTAAACAACCATTAAGTGAACCTGCCCTTATAATCTACAAAATTTTACTAAGTGCATTAATGAGTGCGTTGTTTTTTACATTATTTTAAAAAAATTTGCTAATAAACATTGAGTATAAAAATACTTTATATAATTTAACACCTATATTATAAATATCCTTTCCTTTCTTAACATTTAAATGATTTGTGCATACCAAATGATATCAAAAGATCTATACAAAACTTTATATTATGAATTTTATTATGAATTTTTGTATTAGTAAACTCAAAATATCTAAATGAACTTATTAAAAAATCCAGCTATAATTGTCCTTGAACTTCAATTACTTGTATACAATAAATCATGTTTCAATATTCATTCCATTTGGAAAATAAGTTTTGTAATTCAAAATAAATCTGGATTCCATTTCTAATAATTTATTATGAAATCCTGCACCATCATCTAAATTTTTTGGTTTACCTAACACACAATATATAAATCCTTCAGGAATCCCCCTGTGAAAGTCCAAAAATGTTTAGCCAGACTCTCCAATCTTTTATGCTTGATGTCGCCCAAATGCTCCATAATTCTAAGTTTCACTTTTCTACTGGTTTGACCAATATACCATTTTTGATTGCCACAACCACAACCTATAATGTACACTACCCCCACCGAATTACAATCAAAATATTCAAAGGCTTTATAGTTCACATTGTTGATCTTAGTTCCATCTAAATTCCTAACTTTATTGCAAACTTTACACTTGCCACATCTATACGCTCCTATTTTTTCTGTTCTTAAATTTTTCCTAACTGTGCCTTGTGCTCAAAATCTCTTTTAAATTGGGATATCTACCATACAAAGGTAATTTTGCTTGGGAAAGATTCCCACTCTGTCATCACCCAAAACTATTGGCCAAAAATTTGATACTGTTTCCTAAAATCTTTGAAAACTGGGAAAATTTGGTAACAAAAAATATCTTATCTTTTTTAACATTTTCTGATTCAATACCTTCTGACCGATTTCCTTGAAAAACATTTGGCCTTGAATGCTTACTTCTGTCCAAGTTTCTCTCTGAGCATTCAGGGGTTATCAAACCCAATTCCTTCTCCACTTTTACCCTAGCTGATTTAATGGTAGTCTCAGAATAACCTCTCCCAATAAGTTTCCCTTCAACTTTGTCAAATTCATCTCCCACTTACGGTAAATTTGATGTGCCAAGAATGCCCTATGAAAGCAAATTCAATCCGCCTAGAAGCAATGTAGCCATACAGGTTTTTGAAAAAACTTTATGTAAGCAGCTAGAGTATGAGCATGATAAGTTTGTTAAAAGCAAAAAAACATATAATTTAAGCAAGATTGAATGGACTGCTTTATCAGTTTTGAAAGATTGTAACAAACATTATGTCTTTACTCAAGCAGACAAAGGGGGCAATTGGGTTATTCTGCCCAGAGAAAAGTATAATTTGGCGGCATTGGAGCTCTTAAACGATGATAAAACTTATACTAAGTTGGTCTCAAATATGTCAAAAGTTTTTAATTCTGCCCTATTGGAGGTCTTAGAAAGAGGTGAACGGTTAGGATTTTTTTACTTCTAGTGATGTAAAAAGGATATATATAGAGAATCCAAGAAATGCTAGGTTCTTTATTATTCCAAAAGTTCACAAGAACTTAAGAAATCTACCGGGTCGCCGTATAGTCTCTGGCAAGGGCTCATATTTGCAGAACATAGGAATTTTTTTGGACTCAGTGTTAAAACGTCATTTACACAAAGTACAAGCCCATGTTAAAAACACGAGAGAAGTAAGTGAAGAGATGAGAAACATCATCTGGGAACAGGATTTTTACTGGGCCAGTGTGGACGTAAAATCTTTATACACAAGTATTAATAAACAGTGGGGTTTGGAATCCATAGAAAAGATGTTGGGAGAAGGACCAAGAACAAATTACATTATACAACTTTTGGAATTTTGTTTAACTCATAATTGTTTTGAGTTTGAGGGAGAATTTTTCCTGCAAAAAGAAGGGACAGCTATGGGGGCACCTTATGCGCCCTCATATGCGGTCCTGTTCATGGCCAATTTTGAAAATTCTTTCATTTATATAAACAACTTCTTCAGGACAAAGGTAGTCAAGTATAAAAGATATAAAGATGATCTTCTTTTCTTGTGCAGAGGTGATCCCATGGAGTTTGACAGATTTATTTTGGAAATTAAGAGCAATCCATATGGTTTGGATTTCACATATACCAAAGGGGGTATGAGTATACAATATTTGGATATTGAATTCTATGTAGGGTCCAACAACAGGATTCAATTTAAACCTTTTTACAAAGAGACAGCCGCAGATAATTTTTTGCATGCTTCTAGCATGCACAGTGGATTTTTATTAAATTCTTTACCTTTGGGGGAATTTAAACGTATTGGTGCCAATATTTCTGAGTTGACCAAAGTGGGAGATGAATTTGACAAAGTTGAAGGGAAACTTATTGGGAGAGGTTATTCTGAGACTACCATTAAATCAGCTAGGGTAAAAGTGGAGAAGGAATTGGGTTTGATAACCCCTGAATGCTCAGAGAGAAACTTGGACAGAAGTAAGCATTCAAGGCCAAATGTTTTTCAAGGAAATCGGTCAGAAGGTATTGAATCAGAAAATGTTAAAAAAGATAAGATATTTTTTGTTACCAAATTTTCCCAGTTTTCAAAGATTTTAAGGGAAACAGTATCAAATTTGTGGCCAATAGTTTTGGGTGATGACAGAGTGGGGAATCTTTTCCCAAGCAAAATTACCTTTTCGTATGGTAGATATCCCAATTTAAAAGAGATTTTGAGCACAAGGCACAGTTCGGGAAAAAATTTAAGAACAGAAAAAATAGGAACGTATAGATGTGGCAAGTGTAAAGTTTGCAATAAAGTTAGGAATTTAGATGGAACTAAGATCAACAATGTGAACTATAAAGCCTTTGAATATTTTGATTGTAATTCGGTGGGGGTAGTGTACATTATAGGTTGTGGTTGTGGCAATCAAAAATGGTATATTGGTCAAACCAGTAGAAAAGTGAAACTTAGAATTATGGAGCATTTGGGCGACATCAAGCATAAAAGATTGGAGAGTCCTGTGGCTAAACATTTTTTGGACTTTCACAGGGGGATTCCTGAAGGATTTATATATTGTGTGTTAGGTAAACCAAAAAATTTAGATGATGGTACAGGATTTCATAATAAATTATTAGAAATGGAATCCAGATTTATTTTGAATTACAAAACTTATTTTCCAAATGGTATGAATATTGAAACATGAATTATTGTATACAAGTAATTGAAGTTCAAGGACAATTATAGCTGGATTTTTTAATAAGTTCATTTAGATATTTTGAGTTTACTAATACAAAAATTCATAATAAAATTCATAATATAAAGTTTTGTATAGATCTTTTGATATCATTTGGTATGCACAAATCATTTAAATGTTAAGAAAGGAAAGGATATTTATAATATAGGTGTTAAATTATATAAAGTATTTTTATACTCAATGTTTATTAGCAAATCTTTTTAAAATAACGTAAAAAACAACGCACTCATTATTAATGCACTTAGTAAAATTTTGTAGATTATAAGGGCAGGTTCACTTAATGGTTGTTTAATTGTTTGATTGCAATTTATTATGTTAATTTGACTTTGTAATGGATATAAAAGGTGTGATGGTATGTAGGATGAATGTATTCCTTGAGAAGGCGAAGGCCGAGGTACCAGAATGCAATAAAAGAAGACTATTACACCATCTTCAGTGTGCTCGTGTTGCGTTCCAGTGTATTTCACTACAAGTATTCTTCAGCGTATTTTATATTTCATGACCTACATATTAGTGTCTGACTTCCTCCTCTTCAGAACTAACATCCCACTGCCTGACCTGCTGTAGTCTGTCTGTGTAGGCCTGGGGGGAGGTTACCGATAGGCATTATTCAGAGGCCATAGCACAGCCTCTGTTTGTGTTTATCTACACCTGTCCTGCTGGCTGAGACTGTTGTTGGGAATGTGAACCTCCCGGACTGGCATGTGTGAGTCATATGGACACACATGTCCCTCAGCACATTTCCTGCAGTGGGTTTTGTCGTCCTGTGTAGTTTTGTTGCCCAGAACATTTCCTGCAGTGGGTTTTGTCACCCTGTGTAGTACTGGCATACTGGCTACTATGGTGACTCCAGTATTTGTTACAGATCTCATGGTGCCACTATGGGTGTCTACTATCTGCTGGAATACCATTCAGCCACCCGATTCCCTTGCATACTCACATCCATACCATAGATACAGGTAACGACACATTCTACTCCATTCGGCAATTGGTAGATTGACTGACTTACCTTGTGGCTGTGCCAGTATTGAGGATGGTGCTGCAGGGCTGCCCATGCTGGATGCACATAGCACACTCCCTATACATGGTTGAGCACAGGTAGTGTCATGTTTGGCATCCCTTTTTACTGTATGTGCGAGTCAGAGATAGGTGTTATTCCCTGGGTCCCTACTGTGTCAGTGTATGTGCTATGTGTTGCCTCTTGGCCAAGGCCAGGGCATAATGGGCACGCCTCCATCTGCTTACTGGGGCAGGCTCAGGTTGTTCCTCCTCCGAGTTACTCTGTGCCTGTGCAGACCTTGGCATTGGTGAAGGGCTGTGTGGCCCTGCCCCGTGCTGTTTCTACTGCAGCTGTTTCCACCAGATCATATTGTGTAGCATGGCACACACCATAACAATCTGAGTACATGTAGTTGGTGAGTACTGCAAGGCTCCACCGGATGTGTCCAGGCACCAGAACCGTGACTTGAGCATCCCAAACACATGCTCTATTATAAGTCTGGTCTGTGCATGTGCCTCATTATGGCATTCTTGTTCGGGTGTGTGTGCATTTCTTATGGGTGTCATCAACCATGGCTCCAGTGCGTAACCAGCACCCCCCACTAGGTGGCCATAATGGATGTCTCCATTGGCAAATCTCTGGTACAGCTGCATCAGATCCCAGATGTGGGAATTGTGATAGCTTCCAGGGCAGCCAGCACACACATTCATTATAATACCCTGGGCATCACACACGACCTGGCAGTTGATGGATGGGAAACCCTTGCAGTTGATGTAGACCCTACCCTGATCACCGAGTAGTGCTTTGATGCATATGTGCGTGCAGTCTATAGCACCCACTAACATAGGGTATTCTGCTATTTGGTGGAAGAGACTCATATTGCTGGCCAACACCTCACAGATGTTGAGGAAATATACATGCTCACCGGCATGTGCTGACATGGCATCCAGAAACTGGTGGAATACTCTGGATGCTGATGTCTGTGAGATCCCCATGATATCCCCAGTTGAGCTTTGGAAGGTACCTGTGGCTAGTATTCCTAGGCCTACACATACCTTGGTATCCACTGGGATGGGTTCCCCTCTGTTAGTTTAGTGTGTCAGGCACAGCTCAACAATTTTGATGTAGGAGGTCCCTTTCCACCCTATAGCGCTCCACTGTCTCCAGCTCATGTAGCCCCTGGTAAGTTACCCTGGGCATTTATTTGTTGCAATGCATATTTGATTGTAACATATTATTATTTATTAAGTTTTTATACAGGAATATATTTAATGTATTTTATAAACATGTATGTTGGATTTGTATTTTGTAAAGAATTAATTTATTTATTAGTTTAAAACAGATTGGTTTTAGACTCTTAAATATGTTTTAAATAAGTTCCAGTTTTTTAAATTTGCATATTCATGAGCTAGACATGCATATTCATGTTTTGAAGGGATTAATTGATAGTTGGGTTCGATTGGTTCTTTTTCCAAGCCACTAGTTCAAATTTTGAATTAAAATTAGTCCTTTGTAATTTCTTTGCTTTCTACATCTGATGAAGTGTGGAATGAAAACGTATTAGTAAGATTTACAATGTTCGTGTATTTGGGTGTGTTTGTGCAGGAATTGCATAATAAACTACATTTCCCTCTAGTACTCTCCCTTCATTGGACTTCCACAGCGATTTTTGTGGTTTTCAGTTTGGTTTTTCACTGCCATCTCCTTTTCTTGTTTTTGTTCAATTTTGAGATGTCGGAAGTTCCGAGGGTAGAGACAGATGAGGAGAACAGAGCGAACGAAAGGGGTGAGATTCGCAAAATGATTTGGCAGCTATCTCAATTGGTTGAGCTGCTAATGCCCGCCTGCCATTCTATTGTTATGCTCTTTTCCGGTGTTCCAGGGAACCAGGGCTTGTTACAAACACAACCAGGAAAGGATTTACCGAATGCGTTGAAAGCTCTTCAACGCTCTTCTTCTCAACTTAAACAAGTGCTGCCTAGCAATTCTGTTGGACATCCTAATATTTGTTTTACACAGCAACAAGATAGCGATTTACAGGAGAATGCGCCTTCTACATCAGCTCAGTTTTTAAACGGAAAACCAGGTGACTTACATAATATTAACACTTGCTTGGCTTTCAATGACATTATTAAGAAGAATTATGATTTCCAAAATAAATCTTTCTCTAGTAAAGCAGATGGCAAAGCCCTAACATACAGGGAGAATTTGGACAAACTGTATTACTTGATGGATAGATATAAAAATATAAAATGTGACAATGCCTATCTTAATGAATGTTTGAAGCGTAACATAGTCCCCAAGGACTTAGAGTTTGTAAGTACCTGAACAGGGTACAAGATGGTTCTCAATTTCACACAGGTTTAATCAATGCTTTTGACAAATGTGGCTTGGAAATTATCAAAGCTATATTTTATGAAAATGAAAGAAAGATCTCTTTTGTTGACAGAAATGGAATTAACCAATAGCAATATTTTGAATGACTTGTTATTTACTGTGGATAGTGAGAAAGACAAATATCATGACATTTTTAAATGTATTGATAAGAATTGTATTAATAATATTCAGAGAAAGGAAAATAAATTACAAAGGGATGTTAAGGAGTACCTGAATGGTACAGCTTACCCCAAACCAAGGCCCTTCCAGAGAACAAAAGAATTTATTCATAGGGATGTTCATAATAGTTTTGCCTTTGATAATGTTGAACGGAATCAAGTTTAGGACAGTAATGTTAGTGATATCCCTTTAGATCAACCACCTCCCCGAAGATCGGACAGAATAAGGAACAAACAGCAGGTTTACTACAATTACAACAATTACAGAGGGAACCGGAGGGGGCAACCCTGGAATTGAGAAACTTCCATTTTGAGTGTGATTTATCTCATTCCTTAGAATTTTTGAACTCAGCTGACCACGTATTAGCAACTTCCTCTGAGTCTTTAGAAAATACCGATGGTATTACAAGAGAAGGCAAGGTTTCTTCTTACAAAGGTTATAAAATTTATAATTATAGTAGTTTGCCTATTCACAACCAACATTTTAATTTATTTTCTAAAGGTTTGAAATTTGTTCCTTTAAGGAAGGCTAACATCCCCAGAGCTATTATTGATTTAAAGCTCTTTCTTAGGAAAAAGAATTTAGCCTTATTCTTCAACAATACTTCTGACAATTCTGTTTCTTTTACCCCTTTGAAGAAAAAAAGCATTTTTAATCCACCTTTACATCCGCAACTAAAACATTTTGAGATTTTAGCTGAGAGAGAGATTAGGAAAGGTATAAATACATACAAAGTTTACCCTAATTTATCTAAAGAAGAAACGGTTCTTCTTGATTCATTGAGGAATAACCGTTCTATTAGAATTATGCAACCTGATAAAGGAGGCGGAACAATTTTGATGGACAGTATTATTTATGAGTCCAAATTAAAAGAACAATTAGATGATGTTAGTAAGTATTCTAGAGCTTCCATTAATGAGGTTAATATAGCTCATTCTAAAATTCACCTGATTTTGAATGATTTACTGTTGGAAGACTCCATTAGTTTGGATACTTTCAATTTTTTATATAATAAAAATCCCAGAGTTTCTTCTGTGTTTGGGATTCCCAAGGTCCATATAAATTCTATGGATCCTCCTCTTCATTTAATTGTTTCTTCCGAAGGTTCTATTACGGCCCCCTTGGCCAAGTTTGTAGATGTAAAGTTAAACGGTTTGTCTTTATTGGGTCCTGCAGTGCTTAAGGATTCCTGGGATTTCCTTAGACAGTTGAAACCGGATCTTTATAAAGAGAACTTAATATTTGTTACTTTAGATATAGTGGATTTGTTTGGGAGTATTCCTCATGATATAGGGCTCCAATGGTTGGAACAAGCAATGATTTCTGATGGACATTTTTCTAATAATGATTTTAATACTTGTTTAATATTAATGGAGCTTGTTTTAAATAACAATTATATGTTTTATGAAGGTGAATTTTATAAACAAATCAAGGGAGTGGCTATGGGGGCCAAATGTCCCCACACTTATGCTAACATCATTTTAACTTGGTGGGAAAATACATATGTGTTGAACAGTGAATTCAATAGTTGTTGGTCCCTTTACAAGCGTTTTTTGGACGACATTGTAATTTTTTGGACTGATAGTATGGATAGGTTTTATGATTTCTTGGAATATTTAAAAAGTACATCACATTTTTTGGAATTTACATACAATTTTAATTTACATGAGCTTATTTATTTGGATGTGCATATTACATTGGACAAGGGTATGTTTGTTTCAAAAGTACACAGAAAAAATACTTTTTCAAATTCATACTTACATTTTACTAGCGGTCATCCTTTTTTTCAAAAAAATAATCTATTAAAAGGACAACTTGTCAGAATTAGTCATATGACGTCTACTGACAAAGATTTTTGAGTGTGAGTTTGTGTGTCAAATGTTTCTAGAGAGAGGTTATCCTACTGATGTTATTGAGCAAGTTACAACAGAGGTAAAATATGGTAGATCAGGTAGATTCACACATATTTTGGGAGTAGATGCTCCCGGGGGGAACCCCTCTAGTCAGTCCAATTTTCTTAGTGAATGTAAGGCATCTTATGTTTTAGACTTTAATGGAGATGCAGGTATTATCAGGAATATCATTAGTAAAGAGTGGGAGAAATTTAAGGAAATTTCTGATTTGCGACCCCTTTTTAGGAATACATTAACTTTTACCTATAGAAAAGAAAGGAATTTTAGAAATCTTTTTGAATATGGTTGTTCTTCTACAAAATATGTGAACACCAAAAGGATAGGGACCTTTACATGTGGTACATGTTCTCAGTGCCACTATCTTATTAATTCATCCTTGTTGGAAATAGGTAGCAGGGACAGAACAATTACCAGTAAATGTTTTGTCAATTGTAATGGAATTGTGTATCTTTTCATTGTGCAAAACATGCAATTCATTTTACATTGGCAAGACAGAGAGAAAATTAAAAACACGCATTTATGAACATATGTACGAAATAAGTAAATCCAATTCTAATAATACTTTATTTAGACACATGTCCATTTGTCCACAAGCTCTATTTTTGTTGTTTGTTTTAGAAGTAGTTCCTAAAGAAATTAGAGGGGGCATGTGGGAAATAAAACTTGAATACCGTGAGCTTTATTGGCAAATTGTTTTAGAAGCCACAAAATTCCCAGGTTTAAATGATATGTTGTCTATTCTTCCAGTTTTAAAAATAAGACCAGCCAAGTTGTAATTGGCATTTTAGTCCACTAGAGGGCATTTATTTGCTGCAATGCATATTTGATTGTAACATATTATTTATTAAGTTTTTATACAGGAATATATTTAATGTATTTTATAAACTTGTATGTTGGATTTGTATTTTGTAAAGAATTAATTTATTTATTAGTTTAAAACAGATTGGTTTTAGACTCTCAAATATGTTTTAAATAAGTTCCAGTTTTTAAATTTGCATATTCATGAGCTAGACATGCATATTCATGTTTTGAAGGGATTAATTGATAGTTGGATTCGATTGGTTCTTTTTCCAAGCCACTAGTTCAAATTTTGTATAAAATTAGTACTTTGTAATTTCTTTGCTTTCTACATCTGATGAAGTGTGGAACGAAAATGTATTAGTAAGATTTACAACGTTCGTGTATTTGGGTGTGTTTGTGCAGGAATTGCATAATAAACTACATTTTCCTCTTGTACTCTCCCTTCATTGGATTTCCGCAGTGATTTTTCTGGTTTTCAGAATAGTGATTTTAGTTAGAATGCTTATTGTAGATTTATTTTCTTATTTTCCCCCGATCCGTTTGCGTGCTGCTGCCCTATGCTTAAACAGCCAAGATCGACTAAAAAAAAAGTTGATTTTTTTTTCAAGTGTTTTCCATGCCAATGGCCTTGTAGTTGGCCATTGGCATACTTTCTACATGATATCCACCCTTTATTTGGAGCTATCATGGCTCTGTTTTATTATTTGCAGAAATGTACTCTGTTACTGGTGGAGTACATTTCTGCAGACCACACTAGTCCTGCAAGGCTGGTTTCCAGCTTCCTGGATCCAAATTCACCTCATTTGCATGGATTTCTCCTGCAAATGGGGTAATTTGCATACAGGGGCTAAGTCCGTGCAGGACTAGTGCAGGAGCGCTCGTGCATGCCCCTACAGGTTATTCCTGGATCGCATGGCAGACATATTGCCTGCTGGAGCTCCTGCACTAATCCTGTATACCGTGCAAGGGTTGCAGACTCTGGGGGCAACCATGTATATATGGTTACAGGACAGAACTGTGAACATTCATACAAATTCTTTTCTGACTTGTGAAGAAGAGCGAATGTACACATAAGTGAACATTCTTCTCTATGGAGTTTTTGCCAGCAGCTTTTTCTATGAGTTTGTGATGAGCAGGGAAGAGAATTTGCCCTCACCCTCTGTTGTGTGATCTTGCAGTTGGTAGATATAATTCATGGGGGTATGTGGTCAGTGCAGTGGGGCACAACCCCCTGCAAAAAAAAGGTCTCTTTTTTTGTTGTTTGATCAGATGGTTTAGTGATAAATGACTGCGGCTATATTAGATGTAATATAAACATTGTTTTTTTTCTGTGTTTGCTCTTATAAGCATTCACAGTCTGATGAGACACATATCTCTCTCTCTCTCTCTCTCTATATATATATATATATATATATATATATATATATATATATATATATATATATATATATATATATATACCTATTTTATATAATAAATCACTGGAACGATACTATGTACAACTCTTGCCCCCCCCCCCAAAAAAAAAAAAAAACATTATAAAATACTAGGATGGCAGAAAATAGTCTATGAAGGATGTGAAATTCTTAAAAGTTTAAGAACAGAAAAGAAGTGGGTAAAATCTTGTCCTCCGCAGATAAAATGTTAGTATTGTCTTGTCCTGTTGAAAAAATGTCAGCCCTGAAACCCTTTGATGTTCAAATCATGAAAAACCTTTGATGTTTGAATCATGGAAATAACTTTTTTCAGGGGTGGGGGGTGCTGAGTGAACAACAGCCACTGAAATAAAACAGGTCCAGGTATAGCCTTATATAAGAAAAGAACTTAACTACATGGCTTTCTTGCATTGTGCCTGAATTATAAAAGAACAAAACCCTATATAGTTATTATCGCCTGAATCCTCTAAATTCACCGATTTACAGAGCATGTAGATTTGATACTGTCTCTCCAGCCCTTGCTGTAGTGGTAATTAATTTGTTAGTAATTAATCTGTTAGTAATTTATCTGTTAGTAATGAATCTGTTATTAATAATAACAATAATAATAATAATAATTATTATTATTATTATTATTATTATTACTTTTATTTGGTTAAAAGTGATGAATTAAACTTAAACACAGGATAATACTAACTGTGTGGTCAAAAGTGGGATTGAATCAATGCCATAAGAGGAGACTGTAACTTGTTTCCAGTAGTGTAGATCACTTGAGTGGTGCAGTTGAAAAATGAGCTTTCATAGAGGAGGGACAACTGGGAACCGCTGAACAGCATCCTTTGATTAGTTAAATCACTGGATGCCTGGTGGTCTAACCAATTAGAATCTATTGACCCATATTAACTGTATTGCATGGTTAAGTGTCACAGGTAATAGTCAACGACATACAGCTAAATGTCTTTTGTAACAAGAAAACCACACAGACTAGTGGTTTCAAAATTTGAAGTATAGTAATTGAAAGTCTGAGGAAACAACATTCAAATGTACTAAATATATTTTCTTTAGTGTTCACACCCAATAAGTGCTAACTAACAAATAATATCTCCTAATATCTGCAAAAAGTTGCTTGCATGAATGAAGCATATATACCATGTATTCAAAAATATAGTTTATCATACTCTTATTTTCAACCTTGATTACTAACTGTCCTGCATAAAGTTCCAAGGCAGGATGCCTTGTCGAATCAAAAATGTAGTTTGCCATGTTAATTGACCTGTAATTCATTATTGTAAATGTTTATATATTTTTATATGTGGCACACTCGTCCTGTGAATGTGATGACTATAATGTGCAAATCATTTTTCACCATCAAGCAGATCTATGTACCCTATAACAAGCCATTGATAGCATGCCCAGATAAGATCATTCATCATTTTGAACATCCCTGCACCATGAACAGACTGTAGTGTAGAGGCATTCTGTGACTATGGTACCGATAAGCTGAGGTTGAATAGCAGCTCTGATACTGGAAGAACCAGGCAGGGGAGAGTAGGAGTGAGTAGTTCATCCATCCTGTGGAGGCTGGTAGCTTGGTCTGATGCAATGTTAGCACTTACTAGAGAAGAATAATGAATAATATGTAGAATATGGCTTGAGGGCGCACTTTTAGCTCTTGTAAGCCATGCTTATAAAATAGTATTCATGGGATGTAATGCAGGAATGTGCATGCCTGCACAGAAAGGCAGAGTCAGCCATGGATTAGGTGAGAGTACATGTCAGCCATAAGATAAGGGGCCTAGGCCATATTAGGAAAAGCTTGGTGGCTGCTTGGAAGATGGCCTCCCATGATCAGCTTTCCCTGTATACAAAAACAAACATTCTGATTAATCATAGGTAGGCTGACTGTTGACAGGCCGTACTAGGAAAACAAGTATACAAAAAAGTTCTTACCCACTAGGCTTTATACATCTTTTTTGAACTCTTTATGCCTTCCTTCTTTATATACTATATATATTGTATAGTGTAGTGTTACCTCTCTGCAAAAAAAAAAAAAACAAACATGCTTTTATCTTTTTATTTATTGTTTTTCATTTGCATGCTTGGAGGGTACTGCTCATGCATAGTGATGTGTCACCTTTGTTTTTGTTGACCTTTTGCTGTTGACGTTACCAATGTCAACATCTGACTAGTTTGCTTAATTTTAATATCTCTCTCTCTCTCTCTCTCTCTGTATCTATATATATATATATATATATATATATATATATATATATATATATATATATAGATATATGTATATTCCCTTGGAAAAATGATCTGAAAACAAAAATAATGCTAATATGTCACTGGAGAAGACACTAATATCTACCAAGGGGGTTGTCAGTGAAAGAAAACTAGAATTAATCTCATTGGAAGAAGAGCAGAACAAAAGACTATGTCCATTCTGACATTCTGATAGGGAACCATATATATATATATATATATGTACATATATATATATATATATATATATATATATATATATATATATATATATATATATATATATATATCTCTGGAGAAGAAACTTGCTGCGGTAGCTTTGTCACCTCACAGTAAGATGCTGTCCTGTTCGATTCTCACCTAGAGCATCTTCTGCGTGGAGACATGCGTGAATGGGTTGTAGCTTCATTGAAGGTTGTGTGTCAGGCCTGGCAAGCTGGTGTGTAAAAAAATCAACTGCCAATCATTAGCGGACCGGAGTTCTGCTGTGGCAACCCCTAACCGGGAAAAGCCAAAAGACACAAACAAGTATGTTTTATTTTTGTTATAGTCAACAGACATCAATGTTGAATTTGGCAAAAACAGCCATTAATTTAAATTCTGTGACTAATACTGTTTTATAAAACTAAACTATCTTTTCCCTCCCTAATTTGTTTACATGAAGCGTATCATTCACAACTACATTTTGAAAGTTGTTTCTAAAAGTAAATACGTTTTACTTGCATTATTCTTTTTCTTATTTAATATTTCATTGATTAACTTTTTGTTTTTTTCTTTTAAGGAGAGTGTTGGACTTTTACCCTATTAAGTCTAGGTTTTATTGCACTTTTGTAGATAATACACATAGCTCTATGCCTACAGTTATAGGATGTTGTGATAAATTCTTAATGTCGAGATGTTAAGTTTGTTTTGTTTATTACATGGCTGGTGTTCTGTAATGAAAGTTCAAAAAGATATTACCGAATAAACTAGACTACCATGTCAGCTACATTCATTTTCTAAAAATGGGATGCAGCAGCCAACAACTTCAGCATAGTTTTGTTTCTGAAGTTTTAGCTTAACTTATCACTACCAAGGAAACATAATCCCCCCATAGAGATTTTTCTGTAGTCTGTGGTGATGAGAAATCTTTTTGGTGTTACATGCTACAGCTACACAGAAGCACACTTCAGTTAGCCAGACTTAATCATATCTATTTATGTGTGCTGTTTCTGATGTTTATGCTGCATTTCTAACCGAATATACCTAATGTTTGTCTCTGTGCTGTGCTGTACTTGAAGCTTTGTGCTTTCTTCTCAGGAATGTTTGTTGTGCTGTATTATTCAGGGCATGTACCTGCTGAGACTTCTGATGTTGTGTGTTCTTGCTTTAAAGTTTGTGTCACATTCCCAAGAGAAACAACCTACTCCGGCATTGCTTACAAGATGTCTACAGGTGTAGCAACTCCTACAAAGAAATGCTGCTGCTGAGTGAACAGTATAGTTATGAAATCCACAATGGTGCCAGTACCCATGCCACTGATGAATGAAGCCTCTTATCCAGAAGGAGGACTTGTGCTGCGTGAACAGTATAGTTATGAAATCCAATGGTGCCAGTACCCATGCCACTGATGAATGAAGCCTCTTATCCAGAAGGAGGACTTGAGGCTTACATAGTCACTTTCAAGTGGTTCACCAGCCAGGAGAGATGGGACTGAACTGACTTGCATGGATGCTGTCTGCACAGGTGATGGGAAATCCACTTTAGAGCTTTTATGGACATAAATAGACACAATACAAGGACTATAAAAATCAAATAAATGCTTACTTTCTTGGGCTATGGTCAAAGTTCAGACCTGAGAATGAAAATATAATGAGTGGACTTTTTCATAAAACAAAACAGTAAGATTTCAATGTGTTATTAATTAAAACTTAAAGTTTGTGATTAGACCCAGAGTTTGTAGATGTAAAGAAAAAGTGATGGTGATGTTGGTGAGTTTGAGATTCAAACAGTCATTATCAGTTGTACTTAAAAAGGAGCTACATGCAGATCCAAAAGATTTGGAAAGTTTTGTTACTTTGGTAGAAAGAACCTTATGTCAGGAAATGTCTATATAAATGTGAAACACCTGGAGCAACAGAAAAATCACATACTAAACCAAAGGCATCAGGCCCACATATAATTTGCTTTAAAATGGGAACAGGGGCCACATTGTTAAGTTCTGTAATAGTGATATTCCTTCTAATGTAAATGTCTAACCAGCTGAGAGATGTAAATTATATAACTCCTATAGAAAGTGGTTAAGACAAAATGATTTTATTATCTAAGAGTGTCATACTAGTAGATTGGAAAAAAACACAGGAGCTATTACATTCAGGGCAGTATATTCCCAAACAGAAGTCTCTGACAAAAAATGACTGAGGAGGTATCATGTCTCCACCAAGACAAGAACTCATACTCCTTTCCCAGGTGGACATCCAAACTGAGTTTGGAAAGGTACTGCACCCTAACTAAATGGTACTATGCCTACCTCATGACATAAAAATAAGAAAGACTTCCCTCACTTTAAAAAAAACTGTGGAAATGTTCTAACCAGAGTCAGAAATAGCTAGTTGTCTTTACATACTTTAATATCTTGTCTGACAATGTTGTTACCAATATTATAAATGACAAGAAACTATCTCAACTTGCAACATTTTCTGTATATACTGTTGCTAATCAATATCCTGTTATTGTATTAAAACCAACAACCTGTAATGTTGTTTACTATTGCTGCAACTTTGTATCTCTATCATGTACATGATGTGGAGCTTTTGTCCCCGGGCATCTGCTGAAAAAGGACCTGCTTCCATTTGGAATTTCCCGGTAAACAAATGTAAATAAATAAATGGTGGAATGAGGTAGCACTTTTGATAAACGACATTCCCATTTTGAAGGAGTGAACCTCCAGAATACACATTCCATAGCCCTACCTTTGCCATTCTCTGAACTTAATGAAAAGGAGCTAACAACACTCATGAACATTAACAAACTTGTGCGCAATAGTGGACACTAAGGAAACAAGGATATGGGTGAGCAGAAGACCCTGCAATCCCCTTCAACAGCTAAGGCATATCTCCAGGTAAGGACTGATACTAGACCAAGGGTAGAGCACATGAGGAAAAGGCAGAGAGAAAGAGAAGTGTCCACTAGCTGTTCTTCAAGCTCTGAGAGGCTACCATCCTGGAGCTCCGGGGTAGAAAAAAACTTCAGTGAAAAAGCAAAAGCAAAGAAAAGGTAACAGGCACTGAAGAACAAGGGTAGGAAGAGCCTAGAGAAAAGAAAAGCAGTGTCAGATATCATGCCCCAAACAAAAAAACCTGTGAGAGCCCTAAGGAGGCCTAAGGAGGAGGGGACAACTAGTGGTCAGACTGAGTATTGCAGTGAACTATCTTTCCTTGGGGAAGAGTAGGATACTGATACTGCTATGTCTGTGAAAGCAGGAGAGACAGAAACTTCTACTAAACAAGAAGCTAACAGGTAAGAAACCTGTAACTTAGCTGACCTACAGGTAAGTTAGCTAAATTTAAAAAGGTCCAATGGGAAGATAAAACTTAGAGTAAACCCAGTGAAGCCATAAACAAGGTGGTGGGAGAGGAACCTACTACTACCTTTTCTACTTCCTATTCCTATTTTTGAATACAGAATTACTTACTATATAGAATAAAGAAAGAAAGGGAGGGAATAGTGCATCATCTGCTGGTACCAAACCTTTCCAAAGCATGAGGATGACACTGGCACAGAGCCATGTCCTTCAGGCATGATTATCTAGGTGTCAACAACACCAAGGCTAGAAGTTTAGCCTGATTCTATTAGGAGACATTGGAAATGTTTGTGCAGGATATCCTGAGTGCCAGTAAACAGCAGAAAACCCTGGTTTTAAAAATCTCCTTATTGCTATGCCTAGTAGTATCTTTTTACTAGTTTGTGATGGATACTTTTAGGTCACTAAGAAAGTCCAGTAATGCATTCCAGTATATTTTGGTAATCCCAGATTATGACACTAAATATCAAGAAATAATCACACTCTGAAAAGCTGACAATAAATGCTCTGGAAGATGATGCACTATTCCCTGCCTTTTTTTCTTTATTCTATATAGTAAGTAATTCTGCAATTCAAAAATAGGGATAGGTAAAAAACTAAATTACTGATATTTACTCCCACACTGAAGTCCCCCCCATTGATCTTACTGTGAAATCTAGCAATGGAACTATAATTGCACCTGACCTGACCACCAAGCTCTTAGGCGTAACAATTGATGAAAATCTTAACTTTGACACACACATTAACACTACTATTAAAACTGTTAACTGAAGCCAGAACCAACATCGCCCATACCCACCTGATCTCTACCCTCCTCTGTGCTTCATCTATTTATGCAAATCTTTCCAAAACTAACCTAAACAAACTGGCAACTTCCTACAACAACATTGCCAGATTTGCCACGGGTTCACCATATAGAACGCATCACTGTTTAAATCTCAAACAGCTAGGGTGGCTAGAACTCCAAAACCAGCTACTATTTCAGCAACTTACAAATGCCCATAAGGTTCTCTTTCATACCAACTATACTCCTATTCTTAGTAGCTTAGTCTCTGCATATAGAAATCTTACTACCCTTCACTCAGCAAATAAATTACAAGTAACCATCCAAAAATCCCTTAATAAAGCAGGAGACTCCATCTTCTCTAATTCTGTGGGTAAGATTTGGAACAGACTCCTCAGCAACCTACAATTACTTTCATCATTACCACTCTTCAAGCACCAACTAAAACTACACCTTAAAGCACAATGGTTATGCCCATGTACTGACCCAGATTAACACTAACTGTAGAGTATACTGCTTTTCCCATTCTATAACCCACTAGTGGGTAAATAAACCCTTCTCTTAGTTAATATTCTAGTTTCATATTTCTTTCATATTACATGAAACTTAATTTATACATTTCTAAAACTCTACTCCTGCTCCTGGCACTTTCATTGTCAGTTTTTGTATAAATGCCACCTATGTTATATATGTGTAAAGTTCTGAATAGGCATAATAATTAGCTAGAGCCTCTCATCCCTTCCCCACTCTTCTGTATAACAAATGTCAAACTATATACCTCAGATATATGCTTTTAGAACTATTACATTGCCAAAACCTGCAGTCATGTTTTTTCTACAGATGTTAGTTCCTTCTGTGCTAGCCTACAGCTATAATGTATTTAATAATTTTTTATCATTTTGTGCCTTTACTCCTTGATGCTACTTTTACTGTGTTAGTCTGCAGCTTTACTGTATTTGTATTTTAACATGTATTAGTTTATGTTGCTAAATTGCTTTGTATGCCTGTTACATTAGTTTAATCTTGGAGCTTATCTCCCCGGGCCTCTACTGAAAATGGATATATATCCAGTTGGACTAGCCCGGTCAACAAATGTAAAATAAATAAATAAAAATAAATAATATGCACCACATATGTCCATGTTTTAAAATAAAACAACTCTGGACCTAAGTATATTTCACCTATATTGCATACCTCTCAACCTCTTAGCACAGGATGTCTGGACAAAGGAAAAATAATGGGGACAAAGGTAACAGGGACAGATTTTAAATGTTGCTCTTATAAACTTAGAAAGTTGTTGTAATAATAGGTTTTGCATTGAAGTGCATTTTCTGAAGGATATGAAATTTAAAACTCAAATGTCTCTCATTATTTAATGTCTTCAGTCCCCAATAATTTTCCAGACTACTGTAAATATTATGAGAAGCATCAAAAAATATGAGGCAAAAAGTATGACCTTCTGTGAAAATATGGACAGTTGAGAGGTATGCTACGCTATCTGCCAGTGAAGTGTTTCAATAGGACCTAACATCAATGATACAGAAGGTGCTTAAGGAGGATGGGAAGAATTCAGCTCCTACCTTACCTCCTGTATGCCATCTGAAAAGTACCGCAGGCGTTAAATGGAATTAGTCCTTTTGAACATCTGTATAGCAAACACCCTAGGGATTGTAAGACATCAATGAAGAGTCACAAGAACAGGAAAATAATGTAGCCCACCACATAAGAGGGTGTGTGTGTGTGTGTGTGTGTGTGTGTGTGTGTGTGTGTGTGTGTGTGTGTGTGTGTGTGTGTGTGTGTGTCTTTCGGCTTATCCCGGTTAGGGGTCGCCACAGCGAAACTCCAGTCCGCTAATGTTTTTGGTAGTGGATTTTTACGTGCTGAGCTACCAGCCCTGATACACAACCTTCAACGAAGGCACACACATTCACGCATGCCTCCACACAGAAGACGCTCTAGCTGAGAATCGAACGGGACAACGTCTTGCTGTGAGGTGACAATGCTACCGCATCACCACTACCGCGGGTTACATACAAACCAAACATGCTTAAGAGATGTAACATTGCATTTAGGAATTCTCTACTACTTCTTTCTTCCATACATGATGACCCCAGATTCACTGCTATGTACTGTTAGACAAGTATCATAGAACCTGACCTCCATCATGGAACAACCATTACCCCTTCCTCTGCCATAGGCAAGTTGACAGTCACTGCTCATTTCCTACCCCCACATGCCAGCTCCAACAGCAATCAAAAATACCATTGTTCTCTCATACATTTATTCCATTTATTAGCTAGTTCTGAGGATATCAACAAAACATCTAACATGCAGACTGCATTCAAAGACAGAATGAGGCACAATCTATAACGTGCAGCAAGAAAATCCTTTAGATAAGTAAGACAGTTGGCAGGGCAGCACAGAACTATGATTATGAGCTGCTATGAATCTTTTTCCTATTGTCCTGGGTTTGATTCCCTCAGCTTTTATCTGCTTACATTCTGGCATGGGGCATGCCATTTAAGCACGCAAACTTTTCAGAGAACCTTTTCACTATTTATTTATTTATTTTATTTTACATTTGTTGACCAGGCTGGTCTAACTGGATATATGTCCATTTTCAGTAGAGGCCCGAGGAGAAAAGCTCCACTACAGGATTATATAAATTGATACAAATAAGTTAAGTATAAGACATATTTAAAAATTAATTAATCATAGAGACCCATGAAAGTGAGTATACACTACCTAAGAGGAAACAAAAATGACATGAATATATCAGGATTAAAATGTGAAAAGCTTAGACAATATTAGAGAGAAAAGACACATATACATATGTAAAAAGACAACATTTTTTTTTTTTTTTGCAACAGGGATGAATATTTTGTGCATGTAAAGGTGGTGATTAAGAGGAGAAAATCTCAGTCAGGTTTAGTACAGGGGCAAAGCCACTGTAAAGATAGGAAGATTCTTAGTTGCTTCTTGAAAAGTGGTATGGATGCCAGGGATCTTAGTTTATTAGGAAGCTTGTTCCAAGAGTTTCCAATAATATTAGTAAATAGACAGTCTCTAGATTTGTTGTTAGATTTAAGGGTGGCAACTAGCAACATATTAGCTGAGCATAGGGTTGTCAGATTTTTATATGGGCTAATAAGGCTAGAGAGTATGGGAGTATTCGTAGGATGATACAGGATATTATGGGTAATAGTTAGTTGTTGAAGAAGAAGTTGATTTTGCAGTTCCAACCATCCTAACTTTTTCAGATTTTTGGCAATGGTGGGTCCTGAATGGGGAACCAGTAGCAAATCTGGCAATTTTATTATAGGAGGTGGCCAGCTTATTTAGATTATTTTTGGATAGATTAGTGTAAATTGGAGAGGCATAGAGAAGGGTGGAAATTAGGTGTGTTTGGGTGATCGTAGTCCTGGCAGAAGGTGTAAGGAAGGTTTTTAGCCTATAAAGGAAACCAAGTTTTCTATTAACTGATTTAATGGTTAAATTTATGTGGGGGTCAAAACTAAGATTGTGATCAACTGTTACGCCTTAAAGTTTAGTTGCTTTATCAGGCACTATTACAGTGCCATTCTGTGTATACATTTCTTTTTTATTTTATTTTATCTTTTGTTGACTGGATTAATCCCACTACTCTTTTCAATAGGTGATGTAGGATCTTTTACATCCACTTGACTTACTCCCACCTCAGGCAGATGGGATCACAGTTTAACACCTCATCTGGAGAACAGCACACTCAGAAGTGATTCTGCACTGCAGAGTCAGTAATCAGTCTGTCTGGTGTGGAAATAAACTGTGCAGCCTTCCACATCAAAGACAAGTGTGTCACCTGTTGCAGCACTGGCACTGCTAATATTCAACACATGAATAAAAAAGACATACAAAATGCATCAACAATGTGACTGCCACAGAGTGGTAACCTATAGATAGCAAGAAGACACATCAGAATTCATTCCTTTGTTGGTATCACAAGAAACAATTCATTTTATTTAATTGTGTGAATTTAATTTATGTGTTGCAGCATTATAAATCAAGACTGAACAATGGCAATTTTGTTAATAATGAAAGGAAGGCAGAGATTTTAAATTGACTGTTTTAAACATTCATAATCTGTTAAACTTCTAAAATAGCTTTATTTCTTTTATAAAGGTGCAGCAATTGTTAAGGCTGCCAGGAAATAGGCACGTCACATCTGCAAAGCATATAACTATTAATGATTTACTGTACAGATCTGAGTACAGTATTAAGTACAAGCCTTGTTGCAGTTCATTAAGGCACTTAAAATTTCTCAGTTCATCAACCTGTGGCAGAAATTTATTAAACTCAAGCAAAGCAATTAATATACTGCAAATGGCAGCATTGTTAAATCTGACATGTTTGCTGGCTATGTAATAATATGCCTTGAAAGGAACATCCTTTTACAGCTGTAAAATCAAAAGTGGGACAGTGTGACTTTTTCAAAACTTGCCTCGCAATTACCACATCTGTGTTATTCACTGTTAAGTTACTGCCTCTTTATGTTATATGCCATAGATTTCTCTGCTGATAAAGCACAGATTTTAATGGAAAAGCTGACAATGCCACTAAAATGTGTCTGTTCATATATGACTATCACAAGTGAAGGTTGAAAGAGTCAAACCACTGGATGTAGAAGTTCTGTTTGGTTTAAAACATAATTTTCCATGCCCTCTGCTATACTATGAGACTGTACAATGTCATGGAGTGGGTATATTCCCAACACCAAGAAAACTGTTGACTAAATTTTGTCCGCTAAACAGACATAGATTTAATTAAATTCAGTTCTGACACATTTTATATATATATATATATATATATATATATATATATATATATTTACACCGCATCGTGTGCGTGCTTGTGCATGTATACACATTCACAGAGTGAGTAAATGATGACAAAGGAGAAATATCCCAATATGTGGCATGTCTCATACCTAACTGAGCATTTATATGATGTAGCAAAAATAAATTAATGTAGCGGCATATTACTTTCAAATGTACATGCTTCTCCCAGGTTCAACTTTATTTGCTAGCAGTTTTTGTCTGCATTTGTATGAAGATAGTTTGTAGATTTGAATACATATAGTAGGTCTTTTTTCTGGTAAATGTGTTTGGTGGCATCGAAGTAAAGAAGATCAGTGCAATAAAGCTGTTAGTGCAAATCCTTGACATTGGAAGTGTTTATAATTTAAGTTTACAATGCCCACTTTGGCTTATTATAGAAATAGGTATGGCTTTTTACATTCATATGCTTAAAAAAATCACATATCAAGATGGATTCAAGAAAGCTTACTCTACTTTATTAGTGGGGCAATTCAATAAATCTAAAATTAGGTTTGTCATTTAAGCTATACTATTTATAACTAACTAAAATTAATTCTTAGAATATTTACATCCAAATTGGATTTCAGATTCTCCAAAAAGAAAACCACAATCACTAATGGATCAGTGGATGAAAGCTGCACAATTTCCTCCATTCATAATTCATGAATCCCGACTTCCTGGATTTCTCCGAGTCTTTGCAGGCCATTAGTATTCTCCCTTCAGTCTGTTGTTATCAATATGTTCATGTGAGGACAACAAACTTGCAGTGCTATTGCATGCTCATCAGACTTTGCAGCCACAAGTGGGTGCTTAGCATCTGAATGAGCAACTGTGTATGGATACTTGATTACCGCTGTTCCCGTTAAGAAATTTCCAACTGATAATTGACTTTACAAGCTATTTTTAGTTTGAATTTTAAAATAATGCATTTTCTGTGGATCTGAAGAGCCAACAGCTGCATACAAGGATCGATACATTCCAGTATCACTGCAAATTATTTTTTATACAGTCTCTTTACCAGTAGTTTTTTTTTTTTTTTGCTTTATTTATTTTTCAGTTAACAGCCCAGTTGTCTGAATTAAGCTACTATGACAGACTTGACATGTAGGGCTCACCATTTATAATCATTTCTATTGAGTTTGAAGGGGGTAACACCTTCTCCAGTCGAAAATAAATGGCAGTGGTGCTCCATCAGAAATTATCTACCAAAGCCCAAATGCAGAAGCAAACAGAGGTATATAATAAAGCACTAAAACTACTCAAACAGATAGATGTAAAAAGGAAGCTCAGTGACACAAATCTAACTGACATCCTGGTAGACTAGCTGTTGCAAACCAACACACATATATAACATTGTACAGTGGTGGCAGCAACACAATATACTGTAAGGGCCAGAATTGAAGGACCTCAACTGTTTCAGCAGAGCATTGTGTAAAGCAGAACTCACATATACAAATACTGTCAAGAAATGCAGCTTGACAAAATTAAACAAAATACTGTATATTTATGGCATAATAATCATATAAACAGTAAAGTGTATCATACATAAAGTATACCGTACAAGAAAAAGAGGCTGTTTTGAGTAAGGATAGATAATTAACAATATGCAGGTCAAACATTTGAGCACATACAGTAGTACAGGCTACTACAAACAAAGAAAGCTGCACAATTCTTGGGTACAATTCAACAAGCACATGTTCATAATTATATAAAATAATAGCAACATTCCTAACATGTGCCTAATTAAAAAAAAAAAAAAAATTACATCCACTTGAAAAGGGCAAGCAGGGTGTTGCTTAATTATATGGAGGAGAAGCACGGGAGGGGCATAGTTAGATGTGATAATATATGTCACTGGAGTCTGTGCTCCCCTGCGCATCAATACATGACATGCCAATAAAGTGAACCAGATCAGCTGATTGTGGATAGAATGAAGAAAAACAAACCATGACCTATAAAAAGAATCACATTTATCCTACCATGAGCCCTGGAACATACGCATGACATTCCAAGGACTGTAATGATAGCATTGTGCACTGCTGGCACATAGATCTTGCTTGACTGCACTTCATAGCGCAACACATGCATGCATTGTCTAAGTACATAAAGTCATGCAGAACAAGAGAAATGATCAGCTGCAAGACTGGTCAGTGATTAAAGTTTTTTCTTCATTACTGTAGAGACAGGGTGTCAGCCATGAACCCCAGTTACTGCCTGTGTCGAGATTTTACAAATAAATGTGTGAAGTTTATATGTTCTCCTTATATCTATATGTCTTTTCAATCAGTACTTCTTTTATTCCCCCCGCCCCCAGTTCCCCAAACATTATAGTTGATAGACTACATCCTAAACTCCCCTCCCATGTTGCATTTACCCTTGCCTTTGCAGTGCAGCTCACTGAAAAAATATATAACAATTGATGATGTTCACATTTACCAAGCAAATAAATGCACGACAGTTAAAAATAATGTCAATACAGCATACAGTATGGCAGTCAAAGTTTTGTTTATCAAAGACATAAGAAAGGAGCAACATAAACTCACCAAATAGAATAAACAACAAAGAAGCAATGTAGGTTAATAATGAGTATTAAGAGCTGAACATGGATTGCAGCATTTTTTATTTAGATGTCTTAAAATTGTTTTTACTTTTTACTGATACATTTGTCAATTCTGGAAGACAAAGTCCATATTGTAGATTTAGCAGAATGGAAAATACCAGATGGATTGCACTAATCATCTAATGTGTATTTCATCCAAAACAGACAATGAAACTTTAACAAGTCACATTCAGTACTGACAATGTTGTAAACGCTGATTGCTCCTGTTTAGTATGGCAACAGAAAATAAATCAATGAAACAATCAGTACGAAAACCCAAACTTTTTAGCAAAGCAAAGCAAAGTGACTGCATCTTGAGGTAAAATTTGTACTAGCTTGAAAAGCAATAAGATTTACCGCCTGATTTAGCAAAACTGTGTGAAACGCTTGATACCTAATTAGCTGTGGAATGTTTTACTGCATGGATATCAATATACAGCTAACTGCAGTGAGCAGTAAAGCCTACTCCTATTCCACTGGTACTAATTCAGCAAATGTAAGATGATATAAACTGACTGAAAAAAAAAATCTTTCAGTAGAAGAACAGGCTTGGTAAGTGACTCTGAGTCCACAAGGTCGAGAAGAATCATAAAACACCTTACAATTGAAAAACACAGAGCTTCTGTGAAATTTAGAGAAATTTCGCATTGTAACCAAACTATTGTTGCTACTATTCACTTAGTTTTGTATTCGTATGTCTAATATGTTAGATGCTATTTACCTGACATCTGTTGCTGGTGGATTGTTATTCCCAGGCTGGGCCTGAAATTGGCCATATTTGATTAATGTCCTACCCTAGTAACCAAACTAAACTGAAAAATAAAATAAAAAAAAACAGCAGGATGCTATGACAATATAATAAGAACAAGTAATGGATCACAGCAGTCCCATTTTTTTATTTATTCATTATTTATTTATTTATTCATTTATATCTGTTAACTTAGTAAATTGACTGGTCAACAGACCCTTCTTTGCCATGACCTAAACTCAAAGAGCAAGTAGGCTACAAGTTGAAATTATTACGGTGCAAGCCTTAACATTTTATAGGCAAGGTTAATATTACACGGGAAAGCTAAACATCCAAGATGCAGATATGATGATTTCATACTAAATGGCAGCATCAACACTGCCCTACACTGTGCTACTTTGGTGCATGAGGCTACATATTTATGTCTGTATAACAGTCAGTTGGCTGGGGTTCCACCAGTGTGCTCATGTAACTCACTGCCTAAAGATCCTTTATAATGCATAGATTCTTTAATCATCGCCGTCGTGGCTTCTGCTGCTACTTCTGTTATCTTAAATAGAATTCTTAATATTAGCACATACGAAAGCAGTGGCAATTCTGTTCACTAAAAAAAAACATCTCTGTACACCATGCCAACCATGATAAGCAGATACTTTCATCTAATGTCCTTACTTGTTCTGACAGTGGGGATTTTTTTTTCTGCTGAAAGACTACTTTGAATACAGTGAATTAATGACATAGTGAACATGGATGGGAATACTGATTTTGGTCTAGTGTAGAACATTATTTTGCATCTAGGGACAAAAATCTAATAGCATAGAACTGCATCCTATTTATTCAACAGGACTGAAAATATGGGTTAGGCAGATGCAGCAATATATATATATATATATATATATATATATATATATATATAGGATGAGCATTACATTACTTATTACTGAATGAATTTTATCACCTGCTGAAATGCCATTGTTTTTAATTTGGTGGTTTGTTGAATAAGTAGAAGCTCATTAGATCAGCCATTACATAATTCAAGAGGTTATGTCCTTTCTTCAAGTTTGTGCAACCCTGGAGTTATTATGTTTAATATCTAGGGGTGTGGGAGCAAACCCCCTAAATAAAAGTTTTTTTTTTTGTTTTACTTTCGTAATTGCAACTGTAACCTATTGGTTTACATATGATATTACTTTTTTGATAATATTAGTGGCAATTAATAGTATTTTATATATATTTAAAAACATACACACATACACACACACGCACACACATATATATATATATATATATATATATATATATATATATATATATATATATATATATATATAATATTAATATAATTATATATTAAAACAAAAAATCAAAGTCTACTTACTCTAATTAACCCCATTACAAATCTCGACTTCTATCTGGTGGCATTCTTCCTAACCCAGGCCCTACATCACTACCTTGAACAATAATCCCCCCCTGATTCTAAACCTGCCAACCCCTCCAACCCATAACAACAAGTACAATTCTGCTCTATCGTCAGTAGCCTTGTAAATAAAGTTCAAGAACTCCATGCTTGGATAGCTAACTGTACTCCTGACATAGTTACCCTAACTGAAACATGGTTAAAACCACACCATCTGGACAGTGAAATCATCCCTCTTGGCTATAATATCCTTAGATTATATCAACCTAAAAGAAAAGGAGGAGGAGTCTTCATACTCTACTCCAATTGTCTCTCCCAAATCAGTCCCACACTAGACTTACCCTCCTTCATACCAGCTGAACTCCTACTGACCAACTTCAGACTTAACAGTTTCAGCACCATAACTGTCGCAGCAATCTATATTCTCCCTGGTGATAATATCAACATACTTGAGAACATCCTATCTCACCTCTCACATACCATCCACAATGAAATAATTATACTGGGAGATGTTAATATTGATTGGCTTACAATACAAGCTCCCAGCACTACTTCCTGTATAAACCTACATGGGTTTGAGAAGCTAATCACAACCCCAACCTACATTAATAAATCTCACCTAACTAGCTCTTTTCTTGACTGGATATTGGTCTCTCACCCTCAAAACTATCATAACTCCCAAACCCTTCCAAATGCCCTCAGCAACCACTGCCTTATTAACAGTTAACAGACATACTCCCCAGCTTACCAAACCTAATAAATTTATTACCACCTGCTCACTTTCTCATTTCTGTCCTAACTCCTTTATTCCACCAACTCTCCAAAATTAACTGGTCTTACCTCACCACTCTTCCTTTAGATGAAGCTGTCCACTCCTTCAACACTACATTCCTAAACATTCTTAACTCCCTTGCTCCTCTTCGCACGATTAGAATCAAATCTAATACTGCTCCCTGGCTCTCTAAATCTACCAGAACCCTCATGAAAGACCGGGATAGGATTTGGAAAATGTGGACTAAAACTAGGATCTCTTCTCTTCTGCAGAAATATAAAGAACTCAGAAATAAAATAAAAAAAATCATCCATTATAACAAAATAAACTTCTACGCCAATCCTCCCTCCACTCGCAAATCAGACCCAAAGAAATTCTGGAGCTCTATTAAACAGACTCTTCATCCAGGAAACCCTTCCTCTCCTAACCCATGTCCCAATGCAACACCTGAAGACATAGCCAACAAATTTAACAATCATTTTATAAACTCAATAACATCCATAATAAATCCCCTCCCCAGAAACAACACTAGCACCCCCACAAACTCTATACCTCTTCCAAACCCTCCTAACTCCTTCTGTCTAAAAGCAGTATCAACTAACTATGTAAAGTCATTACTCTCTAAACTTAAACCTTGCTCCCCATCTGTTGACAAGCTGCCCTCTTACTTCCTGCAGATTCCCTCTGAACCTCTTGCCTGTCCTGTATCCATCTTAATCAACTGATCCATTTCTGAATCCTATGTCATATGGAAGAATTTCTTTACTTTACCCATTCACAAAGGGAGCAACTCCTCAGACATATCCAACTTCAGACCGATTGCCATACTCTCTCCACTCTCAAATATCCTAGAGAAATGCATTCACAAGCAGGTAATACATTATCTTCAGTAGGAAAACCTTCTCACACCCACACAGCATGGCTTCTGTCCCAAGCATAGTACAACTACTACACTCATATCATTAATCAACATAGTCTCCCTAGCTTGGGATAACAACAAACTTGTCTCATGCCTATTCCTTGACCTTTTTAAAACCTTTGACACTGTCTCTCACCCACTCCTTCTCACTAACTTATATTTCTCTTCCCCCTACTATCTCCTGGTTTTCCAGCTATCTCTCTACCTGCCAGAAATCAGTTAAATGGCTCTCTGCACTATCCTCCCCTCTCACTGTACAAATGGGAGTCCCCCAAAGGTCCATACTTGGACTACTACCCTGTAATATTTTCACCAACTTGCTCTACTCCTCTTGTCCCCAGTCATATCTTGTGCAGTATGCTGATGACTCAACTGTTATAACCATTGCTGACAACCCAACTGACCTCCACTCATTTACCCAGGCATCCTTCCACACCATTGAGACTTGGCTTAGTGATAACAAACTAATACTTAATCCAAAAAAGACTAAGCTCCTACTCTTCCTCCCTAAAAACATCACCACACTCAAAAGAACATTCACCATCTTTTCCTGCAACAACACTATCATCTCAGCTGAATCTAGTACTAAATTGCTAGGTGTTACAAAGTTTGATCTCAATATTACTTACTCAGTAAAAATAACTCATAATAAACTTGGACACCTTTTCCCTAGCAAGAAATACTTAACTAACACTGCCCAAATGACTCTCTCCCAGGCTTTATTACTCCCAACACTCCTGTACAGCTGCCACATATTCACAAACCTAAAATCTACACTTATTTCCAAGCTTGAAACTACCTATAATAAGATCGTCAGATTTGCAGCTAACAAAACTGAAAAGTCACACCACTGCTTAGCACTACAGCAACTAGACTGGCAAGAATTCCCTCAGCTGCTTCAAGTATACCAACTACAAATCATCCACTCTATCCTGTATCTACCCTTCTTCTGCCCCAGCCTCTCCACTATCATATCCAAATATTCTCCTGCAAGGATGCTACGCAGCTCAAATCAAGAATTATTAGACATCTACAAACCCAAAACCAAAAATAGGCTGCCTTCTCTATAACTATAACCCAGCTATATCCTGGAACCAACTCCCCTTGGAAATAAAATCTCTCCAGCATAGCAAAAGTTTCAAATTAGCCACAAGGAAATACATGAAAACAAAGTGGTCTTGCCACTGTAGCCAACCACCCTGAAACCACCATCCTTTCACCTATTTCACCATCTCACTCTTAATGCATCTCAAACACTATTCCCCTGCCTCTTCTACCTCTTCCCTTCCTCTATCTCCAACCACTCTTAATTCTTACAGTCTCAAAACAACCTACCTGTCTAGTCTGTCTCCTATACTCTACCTCCCCTACATCTCCTACTAGCCATTCTTACTTTCCTTTCTTGTTTCCAAACTCCTATACAACTAGATCTTACCCACTTTATATAAGCATCTGCCTAACTATTAACTCATTTGTTCTAAGCAGCTTAAATAATATTGTAACTAGTCACATTTTCTTCTGCTAATTGTTCAAAACCTTGTTTATAACAACTCACATACTTGTCTGCCAATTGTTAATACTCTGTATAACTGAATTGCCTGAGGAGCTTTTTTTCTCCCCAGGTCTCTGCTTGTAAGATCCTATCGCTGACTGTTACTACCGTGATACTAAAATTTAATAAATTGTTTTCTAGTCTTGAGGAGCTGTTCTCCCCGGGTCTCTGCTGAAAATGAGCCAAAAGCTCAGCCAGACTAACCCAGTTAACAAAATAAAAAAAATGAACACAAACTTAATAACAAATAAAACAAAGAGAAATCACTTATAACTGAAAAACTTCAGTAATAACAAAGTGACACTACGAGGCTGGACTGATTTTTAGCACTTTCATTCTGTATTGATAATCAGAACTTCATCAGAAAATAATGAGAAATTTCAGTTACACACCTAAATAGAGCTCAAGAATTCACCATAAAATACAAAGACAACTATTAATCCAATCAGTAAGCATCAGGATGTGAAGTAACCAATCATAAAACTACTTACTAGTCCAATAACCCATAAAATGCAAGTATAAAACTACTAGTGTCTCTTTGTTACAACTGAAGTTTTTTAGTTTATATATATATATATATATATATATATATATATATATATATATATTTATACACATATATATATATGTGTGTGTGTGTGTGTGTGTGTGTGTGTGTGTGTGTGTGTGTGTGCATGTGTATGGCTTACTATGGTAATACTAAATACAAACATCTTGAAAACCAAAATCCTGAGACTGTAGTATTGTAACTCTGAAATGCTGAAAACCACAATGTAAAATGCGGGACTTACTCTCTGCAAGACCCATGTTAGCACTTGTTCTTTAGTCTGCGCTTTTAGGGGGGATATTAGTATTCAAGTCATTTTATCTGTGTGGTCTTCATTATTTCAGTCTTACAATATTATGGTGCTAGGATTTTGATATTCAAGTTTAAGATTTTCAATATTACCATAGCAACTATATATCTATATATATATATATATATATATATATATATATATATATATATATATATATATAGGTCCCCTACAGAAGACTGACATCTCACAACACCGACACCCACATCTCTGACAACAAAAGCCTGACACATGAAATCCCGACAACAGCGCTACTGCAGAAAAAAGGAAAATAACATTTCCTTTTTTCTGCTAACAGTGGGGCTACGTCCCCCTGTACTCTCCCGTGGGGGGGTTACACCCCCCAAACCCCCTATAACTTTAATATACCAACTCCGAGATCTCACTACAGTGCAAGAATGGAAATATTTCCATTCCGCAGTATGGAGACTTGCCATTTCTCCATTGTTGATATTTCATGTGTTGGGCTTTTGGTGTCAGCAATGTGGGTGTCGGTGTTGTGAGCTGTCGGTCTTCTGTAGGGGACCCATATATATATATATATATATATATATATATATATATATATATATATATTTATATATATATATATATATATATTTATATATATATATATATATATATATATATATATATATATATATATATATATATATATATATATATATATATATATATATATATATATATATATATATATATATATATATATTTATATAAAATATAACAAAACTAGGAATTTGGTTACCAAGGCCAAGTACTTGCATGTGTAGAACAAAGACAGCAGAAAAATACCAAGACTGCCACAGCTGAAAGTAAAATATACTTTATTATAAACAGATAAGCACTTTCAAGTGATGACTATGCCCTTCATCAGATCATTGTTACAATTCAAACAAAAGCGCCAATTTAAAAATCTAAAAAAACAATCACAATGCTTGAGCCATGCACACACACTAAGGTGTTAGTCGTTCATTCATGAAATATAAACTATGTGAGCTGAAACAACCAATCAAAGGTTCTGCAAAACATACCATCTTATGATGTGCCCATTGACAGTAAATACTTGAAGCGATCATATAAGTTTGTTCTGTCTCAAGTGCATGTTAATCAATGAAAAATTAAATGCTCAAGAATAAAACTAACTAAAGATGTTTGTGCATGTGTGTGTGTGTGTGTGTGTGTGTGTGTGTGTGTGTGTGTGTGTGTGTGTGTGTGTGTGTATATGCATCTATTGCATATATTGTGATGACCCACCACTGGACCAGTAATCAAAAAGCCTCAATCCTCACCACTGGCAGCAGTGTGGGATGTACACTTGGATGATGACAAGTATACAGACAGTATTTCCAGATACAGTTCTCTGCATCAAGTTCAATTTCTCTTAAGAGCACACAGAGACATCACTCTGTCCGGGGCTTATTTCTCCCTCTTTCTGCATATCCCCAATTAGACTCCCCACTGGCTCAGCTACAGAGTTGAGATCTCAGCTGAGTGGCCAAGCCAAGACCTCCAGCACCCTTTCTGTCCAATGAGTGCTTCGTGTCCCTGCCCAAATAGTTGACACATATACTCTTTGAAGTTTGTTTTATACACACAGACACCTGGGAAAAGCTGGAACAGGTTTACTAGCTATGACCTTTTTACGCAGACTATAAGGTAGTTATTACTGCCACCAGCCAACTCCTTATCAGCTACTTTAAGACCTATAACAAAGGGTGTCCAGTCTTACTGTATAATGTTTCTATCAATACAAATGGTAGTTTGACCAAGAGTAAAGCTATCAGGAGTGGCCCACAGTGTCACCAAATAAATATGCAAGTTCTCTCAAAACTTAAATATGTCTCACAAAGATCAGCCACGATGAAAGGTTTAAATATATTTAATAATAAACAATAACAGAAGAAGAAAATACTCAGTATATATTCACAGTGACATCAGAGTTCAAAATCGCAGGAAATATTTTAAAAAATGCAATACAGTATCAAATAAATAAAGAAAAATATCTAAACTATGCTTCAATATATTCCTGACTGAATCTAAGAGAATTACTATACCCTAGTTAAGTTATTTAAGAAGAGCAAGACAGATGTAGTGAATGGATCGTGTAGTTGTGGTCAGTTCCAAAACAGAATACAGAATGCTTTGTCTCTCTCTAAGAGACTTTTTAAATTAATATCTCAAATATTACTGCTGGGATAGCTTGCAGAATGACATATTTTCTTGTCATCTGACTCTATCCCAGGTGCAATCCCCACTGCTGGAATCTGGCAGTATTTAGCATCTACCTGTGAAAATACATATACCTCAGATCTTTGGCAGATGCTGGAAGTCATAAAACAATTGCATTCTTTCACATTTCAAAACTAAGTAAATCCAAAATAACACGTATAACACCCCCAAACTGTAATGGATTCACTGATTACCCATCCCGGTATGCAGATATCGTTAAAGAAATGGAATATATATATATGGAATTGGTTTAGACAGAGAGAGTACCCCATAAATATGTTAAATTATGTAAGGGGTTATGTCATTAGTGAATGGGGTAGAAGATATCCCCCTATTTTAGGTAAACCTCTATCAGAAACTTTCTCAGTGGGCAAAGTAGATGATAATAGAAACTATCAAAGGGCATGTATTTTGGAATACTCTCCTTATGTTAATAAGGTTAAACAGATAATGGCCA